>NC_135544.1:57712736-58012736 GCF_045843805.1 Urocitellus parryii | reverse complement strand
CCCTGGTCGCTGGGTTAAGCTGGTGCCTGCCAAGCCCCCCAACTTCCCTTTTCCACACTATTTCACTAAATCTGGCCCACAATCAAGGAGAAAAGGTGGGGAGAGAGTCCACATATACAATTTGTGGAATTCTCTTTAAGGAAGGATTGCACTTATGTCAGTATGGGCTCAGATCATTTTATTCTTTGGGATATAATCCTTTATTATCATTATTTGGCTCAAAATTTTCTAGCTTTGGTCACTGGGAGCTCTTTCAGTTTGCTCTTTGTCCCTTTGACATGCTCCCATTCCTTTGTATGTGTCTGTCTCTCCCTCTTTTCCTTCCTTCCTTTCCTTGTTTATTTAGAGAGTAGCATCCCCTTACTTCCCTGCCTTGAGTATTATACTAGTCAGTTTTCCATTTTCATAACAAAATACCTGAAGTTGGATGTGTATAAAGAAAAGAGGTTTATTTAGCTCATGGATGTGGAGGTTCACAAGCACAGTACCAACATCTTCTCAGCCCTAGTGAGGACCCCTGGCTGCATCCCATGGAGCACGATGTCGTGGTGGGAGCACATGTGTGAGGGCGATCACAGGGCAAGACAGGAAGGCAGAGAGCAGGGAGAGGTCGGGCTTGCTCTTTTATAAAAACTCTTCTAAAGCTTCCACCCTTCCCAACATCACCAGTCTGAGGTCTACGCTGCAGATGCATGAATGTCTGGGTTCATGCTCAAACCGTATCCAAACTGTAGCGCTCCTGTTTTCTCTGGCCCAGCTCTATTAGTTATAGTTTTGCTATTAAGGTTTTAAATACATGGAGAATGGTACAAAAAGCAACCCAAGTTCATGATACTGATTCTGATAAACTAATGGGATCCAGTTGATATGATGTTTTAAAAATGACATCACTGAATAAAGTTCCCTTTCAAAGAAAGGGATCACATTGACTTGTTCCAGAATTAGGAACCGGAATATGACCCTCTTTCACCCTGGGCACCATATCATCTTGATGCTATTCTCGTGTTCACATGATTTCCCAGGGCACACATCCAAGCTAGGAGAGACCGAGCTCACAAAGACCATCTTCAGAGACCTCCCTGCGTGCACCCTGGAAGGAGACAGTGTGATGGGTGTGCCATCTGCTTAGGTGAACGTGAAGGTGCTATAGCTCAGCGTCCTTCTCAGCCCCGTGTCTGTCACCACGGGTGTGTAGTGTAGACTCTTGGCTAAACAAATACCCGAATAACCTATCCCATCTATAAGCAAAACAGCATCCTTGGGCTGGGGATAGGGCCCAGTTGGCAGAGTGCTTGCCTCTTGTGCACAGGGCCCTGGATTCAATACCCAGCACCAAAAACCAAACAAACAAAATCTCTCGGTCCTTTTCAGAGAGATTCAGAATCTGACACAGGAGTGGTCATGAAGTTTCCAAACATATCTGCATGCACCCTTTATTTGGGTCAGAACCCCGTTATTATGGGGTGAATTAGAATCCCCAAATTGAAACCCCAAGCCCACGACCTCAGAAAGTAATCGTATCTGGAAACAGGGCCACTGAGGAGGTAATTAAGGTAAAATGAGGTCACTGGAGTTGGCGCTAATCCATCAGGCGGGCGTCCTCATGAGGAGAGAGGACACAGACACACACAGAGGGAAGAGCATGGGAAGACAGAGGGAGAAGACGCCATCCACAGCCAAAGAGAGAGCTTCAGGAGGAACCACACCCTGATTTGGACATCTGGCCTCCAAAATAGTTCAATGAGGAGTCTGTTGTGCCCCACCCCGTCTGTGGAGCCGGGACAGCAGCCCGAGCCCTCCAGGGCACTAGTCATTGGGTCTCTGCGGGAATCCTGCACCCATCAGAACCCAATGAACCTCCTGACGGTGAGGAACACTCCGGCAGAACCAACCACAGGAACCGAGTAATGAACCCGTGTTGGGGTCCAGCTGCAGCCCGGCGGGGAGCAGGATTGCAGCGCAGCAAATTCTGTTTGACCTTCAGAGGCAGATCAACTTCTTTCCCTTTAAAATGTTTATTTAGGAATATCACTTGATTCTTTCTTTCGCCCCCTCAGGTATTTTTATAGAAAAAAACTTGATATTAGTATTCTATAGTTTAATCAAAGGGTTGAAAGATTATGTTGCTCAAGGGTTGAGCTCTAGATGTACACTCTATTTCACCACCAAGTGTAACTTAAAGGTGCAATCAGTCGAATCTCTTTCTGGGATGGAATGTAGCCAAAACCTGTTTGTAAGTGCCCAAGACTTAGCTCAGACCACTCAGATGTATTCCACACACAGCTCCATGCTGCTGCCACCACCCATGGCCTTACACCAACCCCCACCATGATAGAAAATCACTTGGAGTCATTAAATTAGAAACTGCTTGTTCCAGGACTTCCTGAAATTGTCACTAGGGAGAGAAGACAAAGTAATTAAGGACACTTACCAAGATAAACAGATATCTTATGCAGATGTCTTTCTCAAGGCAGGAACAGGCTGTGTAGGCATAGATTTTGAGAACTTAACCATTTAAAAGAGGCGTGTAACACTTTGGTGGTATTAACAGTTGATTCAGCAGCTAGATGAATATGCTCTGACCTTTACACCCCCAACTTCAGTACCTTAAGTGCTCTGTGGGTGTCATCAAAGTGGAAGACAGGAAGTCCACATGAATCCAGAACTCCAGCCCCGGTACTGCTGGTAGCTCTTGCTAAAGCACACCTAGGGACCACCAGCTTAGCTGAGCACAGGGAAATGGTACTTAAGCACTGGATTTGAAAATGAGTGCTTGTGTTTAACAGGACTCATGGTATCTCTGAAGGATATGCGAGCCAAAGCAATGAGCCACGGCCCCCCTAGGAACCAACCACCTTACACGGGAAGACTGCCTGTGTCTACAACCACCCGCCCTGCTCATCAGCACCAGGAGATCCTGCCAAAAAACCTAAGGATCAAACGCCCAACTCTATATGGATTCTAATTATGGTGGTCCTCTCCCAATTGACTACATGTCCCTCAGCCAAAGCTCTGAAGCGGAAATGGGTCCCATCGAGGGCCTACTCCTTTGACAGCTATGTTAGCCACTTAGTGACTCTGGCGATTCATGGGGTTTTTCCCAAATAGTAGTTCTGCCACTACAAAATTATGTGGAATTTCTGGCCCCATTGGAATATTTGCTAATCTTCCTGTTGGGGTTCCATATTTGATTTCCTTTAAGAGGTGCTGCATGGATCATCATCAATACCTGGGGACTGATGGCATCCATGTGGGCATTCCTGCCAACTCTGGGGGCTTGTTCCTCTGAATTATGATAAATCTGTTGTTGCCGCCACCCCAGGACGGATTATTCTTCACTCTGTCTTTTATTCCTGTGGATATCTGTTCATCGATCCCAAACCAATTTCTTATCTGGAAATTATCAGTACTTTGGTACAGATCACTAATGGCCCTAAATTTATTACCTTATGGGAATTAAATCTCTAGCTGATATATTGACAACATCCTTATCTGGTCTAGGTTTGCACTTGATCTCTGGACATTCTGCAGCTCAGCATTCTATGTTCTTAAAGGGATCAGATACTTGGGCATATTTTGGTCCTCCAGATTCACTCACCTTAAACGCAGGCTGTCTTAATGGACATGGTGACTTCCCCAACGTTCCAGGGAAGAGCCTTCCACCGGTAAGTAAAATTGCAACTGAATATTGTGACGGTCTCCCCTGCTGACAATTCTTGGATAAAAGCAGTGTATGATGTTGGGTGGGTGATACAGTAAGACCCTCTGGGAGAACGACTGGGCATCAATGAGGGGAGACAGTACGGGAGCAAATGTCCATGGTACTAAGGAGCAAATCTGGCTCTCAGCAGCCAGCCTGCGTTTGCACTCAGCCCCACCTGCAGGAAACCTGGGCATTGTGCTTCACACTGAGGACATCTTCACCCACATTTGTCCTTTCGTAAGCATCTCAGAGAAAGATTTTATAAAGCTATTCCTAGTGCATTATTTTCACCATAAAGTTTTACTTTTCTTAAACCAACTAATAAACTGAGCAATTGATCATAATAAATAGTGTTCATCACATTTTTAAATTTTATGGTCTTCACATTATAAAATACAGTAACCTGGGGACTGGGGTGAGCTTACTTTAAAATTTCACCCAAAAGAAAATAAAAATAAAAAGACTGAGTTACCATAGTATAAAGAGGCTGTGATGGAAATATATTTCATTGCAAGCTAAATTACTCATTTTTTATTATTACACATGAGACCTAAATTAGACATTGCTGCATCCAGGGCAGTCTGACTCCTAAACACAGTGCTTATTGAATTTTTAAAAATGTATTCTTAAACACAAAATTCTGTTATACACTATTGTAACTATGTAAGAAGTATATACATGTTTAAAGGAGATGCCAAGGACTTTTATATGGCCATGTTGGAGGCATATATAATAAGTGTGTGTTTTCCACCTTTCGTGAGAGCAAAGAATTAAATTTCCAATAACACATCAGTTCCATTCTCATCTCCCATAAGTTCTTCCAGTGATGGTGGTAATTGGTTTGGCCTCAGCTTTGAATGTTGAATGTTAACACTTGGCCATCTGGAGATCAGCCATGGTGAACATCAGCTCACCTGGTGAAGTCCACTCAGCCAGGGCATGGTCCCCCTGCACGGCATTCAAAGCAGCTGGGACTGTTTTCTCAAGTCTGACCAGCACTTCAGAGCAGTTACCCACAGCAGAGACCTGAAGGGACCCGAATGCCCAGAGTTCCTGTTTTCAATTTCCCAGGGAACCTACAGGACTTATGGGGGGCCCAGGCGCCAGGCTGAACCTCTGTCCCCTGTGCTTTGAGGTGCTTTGGCAAAGAACCTGAGGCACTGCAGACATTGATGCTCTCGGTGAGACACCAGGCGCAGGCAGATGGAACCTGTGGGTGACAGAGAGCCCTCAGATCTCAGACCCCCAGGGGAGACAGCCCTGGGGAGCACTGGGCTCTCCTTACCCTGCTTTTAAACTTCTACATTTGGACAATCGTATTTCTCAGAGGACTCATGTGCATTTTAGACACACCCCCTCCAAACACACACACACACACACACACACACACACACACACACACACAAGAATAAACAAGTCTGGGCCTAAACTCCACCTCAGTGAAGAGGATGAACTTGATCAAGATGAAGGAAACCAAACCAGTCACCCGGTGGCCAGCGGAGACAGTGGCACAGAGCAGTTCTCGTTTGAGATTTTCATGTTCCTGACAACCTGTAGCCTTCACTGTTCAGGCCCAGAAATTCCAGGCTGATGTTGGAAAGGGTCATGGAGACGCTGGAGAAGAAAAAACTTCTCCACCTTTAGGTTTTGAAAACCCCAGTCCAATTCTGCTTTACCGGGCTTAGCCTCCATGCTGAAACCACCAAAACCCAGACAAAAACCCATGGCCAGTGGGTTCCAAGCCACAGGCCATCAGGCTGTGATCCCTGAGAGAGAGGGAACCAGCAAAGAAGCCCTGCAGCTGCCCCAGGCGAGGCTGGAGTGTTCCCAGGACAAAGCCCTGGCCAGAAGCAGGTGGACCTGCTGGCTCCTCAGGTTGGGCCTGCCGGCTCTGTCACCACTGCAGGGCCATCCAGTCTGCCGAGCCAGTGAAATCAGAATCAGCCCAAGAAGGGTGAGGAGGGCAAATACTTAACAGACTTTAAATCTAAAAAGACTGAGAGAAATCATGGGAGGATTTGAGGTGTTTTCAAAGTGACTTGATTTTTTTCCTTTTAAATAAATGAATCTTGAGATAGAAATCACAGGTAAATGGTCAAGTGTTTTCCCTTTTGCATTTCTGGCCGTAGCAATCATACCCATTATGAGCTATTTGGAATCAATGAGATTTCACTATTAGAGAAATTACCAGAATGATGGCACTTATCTGGCCACCTTTGTCTTCCCAGGAACCATCCAGTATGCCAGTTTACACAAACCTTCGGTATTTCCAAACATCAGGTGCAGAGCTAAAGAGAAAATACCCAAGTCATCCAACAGAGTGATTCTTATCCCTCTGGGGTAGGACAAAGAGTGCCCTCACTCCCTGCCAAAAAAAAGCATATTCTTATCAAATATCTGGAACCTGGACTGTGGCCTTATTTGCAAAAAGGCTTTTGCAGATGTGATTAAGTTAAGGATATTGAGAGGAGACTTATCCACAAGGGCCCTAAATCCAATAGCCAGTGTCCTTGCCAGAGACAGGCAGAGGGGGGATTGAGACATTCAGAAGAGAGAAGGTGGGCACCTACCAGGAGAAGGCTATGGAAGAGGGGCAGAGGCTGGGTGGTACCAGCACAGACAGCAGAAGCCAGAAAGGCAGGAACTGGATCCTCCCCTAAAGCCTCACAAGGGCTGGATTTCAGATGACTGGCCTCCAGACCTACCAAAGAATACATTTCTGTTATTGAAGTCACCAAGTTGGCAGTGATTAGCTTCACCAACCCTGGACGCTAATGCATCCTCCCACCTGCCACAGCAGAATGCATCCCTGAGTCCAGAGCGCCCAGCTTCACACACCTCAACTGGCCAAGGAGAGAGTGGGGACTGCAGAACTTCTGTGTGTCAGTGCCGGGGGGGATGATGGCTGCGTGATCGCTGTCCGCAGCTGTGGGCACAGGAGCATTGATCCGTGTGGGTGTGAATTACAGCTCCTCTCCCGAGAGGGCCGGGAGGGGGCGGTGCATAGATTTTTACATCTCAAACCTATTTCAGCCAGAGCTAGGCTCAAGGTCAAACAGCATAAAAGCTCACAAACAGCCAGTCTTAGACCCAAAGAATTGATCTTACTGGCACTCTGTTAAAAAAAAAAAAATGTATCTGTGTAAAGTAAACCATTTATTATTCCAAGGCATGAAAAGACCTGCTCTTTGTTCCTGCTTTGCTCTTTACTTGGGTAAAGAGCTCTGAATGAGGAAGAGAACACTTGGAAGGAAAGTCAAGGAGAGACCCTGTCCTCTCCCCTAGCGTCCGAGCAGACTCATCCTGCAGTCCACCATTCTGACAGGAACATTGTGCATTGAGCCTATTGTTCTCTCTCCCTTCTGGGAACATACAGGAAGATTCAGCCTTATCTGTCCAGGCTCAGAAACCTCTCAGGAGCCCAAATCTCAGCATCTTCTCCCTGGGGAGTGTGGGGCAGGTAGAGGCAGAAGTAAAGGAATGAATAAAGAATAGTTTAAAAAAAAGCCTCCAAGAAATCTCCTAAGTACTGGGAAATTATTTAGGGCAAAGGCTTAAAAGTGAGCCGGCAGGAGGGACTATATGACATTATTCAACCCTGTGGACAGTCCTGAGGGTCAAGTGTTTACTGATGGGGCAAATGAGGTTCCAAGAGGTTAAGGGACTTGAGGTTACAGTGAGATATGAAGCCCTGGTTAGAACCCAGACCCGTAGTCCTCCTGAGGGCCTTCCCTGGAGCTCTGCCGTGTTTTCCCAAAGTCTAACAGCCACATAGATAAAAAGGAATCTGGGGGCACCACCTGGGCAGCAAATGCTGTAAATCCTGAGACGGGTAGTGCAGTGGATTGGGTGTCACGTAAGTGCCCCCCACCCCAAGGACCCACTATAATCGAAGGCTTGGTTCACAGGATGGCACTGCTGGGAAGTGACAGAACACTAGCACAACTCCCCCCCTGTGAAACAGATCTTCTGAAGAGCTCTATGATGCCTAAGGGAAAATGAACTCATAATTTAAAACTTCCCCACAAATAAATATCCAGGCCCAGATGTTTCACTGAAATAAACATTTAAAGAAAACTTAACACCAGTTTTTCACAACTTCTTCCAGTAAATGCAAAAGAAGGAGCCAGGCATGGTGGAGCCTGCCTGGAATCCCAGCAACTTGGGAGGCTGAGTCAAGAGGATCTCAAGTTCTGAACCAGCCTCAGTAATTTAGCAAGACTGTCTCAAAAAAAAGGATGGGGCTGGGGGTGGGGCTGGAGTTGTAGCTCAGTGACAGAGCATCCCTGGGTTCAACCTGTAAAAAATAAATAAGGTAAGCATTCTACCTCTGAGCCACATTTCCAGAACTTTAATGCTTACCTGGCATGAGTGAGGCCCTGGGTTCAATCCTCAGCACCACATATAAATAAATAAAATTAAAGATCCATTTACAACTAAAAGCTATTTTTTTAATTTGCATAAACATTTGTAGCAGCATTACTGGTAATAGCACTAAACCTCAACCAACTCAGATGTCTTTCAGCAGGTGCATGGTTAAACTCATTGGGCTACATCCATATGATAGACTCCTGCTCAGCAGCAGAAAGAACAAACCATGGATAACCATTCATAACTCAGGGAATTAGGCTGAGTGAAAAAAAGCTAACCTCAAAGCTGACTTGTTGTAAGATTCCCACTTATATAACATTCTCGAAATGACAAAATTATGAAAGAGATAAAGGGGAGAGGGATAGATCCTTATAGGAATGGAAATGCTCTGCACCTTGATGGCATCAATGTCCATGTCCTGGCTGATGTTGTACTGAAGTTTTATGAGATGAGACCATTGGGGGAAACTGAGAAAAGGGAAGATGGAATCTTTCTGTATTGTTTACAACTGCATGTCAATCTACTGTTATATCAAAATGAGAAAAAAAATGCAATGGGAACACAGAATGTAAGATAAAATACACAACCATGTGAAAATATAAGGAAAGACCAGAAAGAATATGCAAAAACAAAAATATCTGTGTTGGGGATAATAGAGAATTTATTTTCCTAAAATTAAAAACTATTATTATTTCATATATCTTCAATAATTTTTCTAAGGAATTTAGGACATCATTGTGCTGAATGCTGAATGACTTACCATCATATGCCAATATGAGGGTTTATTTTTTATTGCAGGAGTAGCAAAAGTACACCCAATTGAATCTGTCTATCAATTAGCCATGCCAAATCGCTAAGCCTCAGTTTCTTCGGACGACACATCACATCTCTCCTTTCTGCCTCAGGGTTGTTACAGGAGGGTCAAAATGGTAAGGTGCCTCCAATCTGCACATTCATTGTCAATCCACGAAGCATGTGATTACAAAGTAGTCTCCCTCTTAGATATTCAAAGTACAGAATTTGATTAACCAAAATTGAATGAAGAAAGGAATTAATTAAATGTATCTAGAGCTATGGACTGAGTTGTATCTCCCTCAAATTTATGTGTTGAAATTCCAATCCCAACCCCCTACCCTGCAAGTACCTCAGCATGTGACTAAAATTGGAGATAGGGTCTTTACAGAGATAATTAAGGTAAAATGAAGTCATGAGAGTGGGTCCTAATTCAACAGGACTGGGGTCTTTATAAGAAGAGCAAACTGGGACAATGCCAGGCACCGAGGGAGACCAATGTAAAGGCAAAGGCAGACATTCTCTCAACAGGGGCAGGTCACAACCAGTTCTTATTCCTTCTTCGCCTTGGCCTTCAGGGTAGAGTCCCATCTTCTGGGTGGTAAATGGACCAGTTTTCATATAAGCAGAACATGAGCAGGGCGCATGGAATATGTCCCCATTCCCAAAGCTCTGTGTTTTTCCTCTTGAGGGTTTCAGCATCCCACCTGGGTCTCCGTGGGCCCTGTTCTAGGAGCCCTGAGCCAATACAACCATGATCTCCAAAGCCTAAACTTCTATACTGAGTCTCTCCCTCACTTCAAAGCCCCTTCCTCCAAAAAAAAAAAAAAAAAAATTCTTCCTTTTATATATATATATGGAAGAAATTTAAATAGAATGGCTAACTTTAAGAGCAAGAGTTTTCCTGATTCTCTTCCCCTTGTGGAGAGGCAATGGACCACAAGAATCTGAATTAATCCTGAGTCTGAGTGTTGCCTTGGTTCAGCACATGGTCAAGATTTCCAAGTTGGCTCTAAACCAAACTGTAAGTTTCTGTTTCTTCACATGCAGAACGAGGATCCCGCGGTCAACCTGGTGAGATGGTGAAGACCAGCCTGCAAAGGACTTGGCACCGTGGAGGGCCACAAGGGAATCCTGCCCCGGCCCCATCCCTCCTTTCCTTCTCCTCCACCATCCTGACCTGGGATTCGGGACATTCCTAGGCAGGAAGACCACAGGAGTGAACGGGCTGCCTACCAGGAACTTGTCCTTAATTCTCTAGAAGCCCCACTGGAGGGAAACCATATCCTAGATCAGGGATATCCATACACACCTTGCTCAGAGGAGTCTCTCCTAGAGGTGCCTGGGAAGCAGCTCTGCCTCTCCCAACCTTCCCAATCCAGACAGCATGGAGGACCCAGACCAGGAGTCCAGGTTCTGGCTGGATAGGCCCTTTAAGGGAAGGTCACCAGCAAGAAGACTGGACTGTCCTCATCCCAACAGCCAAACTGTGTCCCCGCTACCAGATCCAGCCAGGCTCACTCCTCCCAGATACAGCCTTCCTGAAGCCTTTGCACCATCTGGAAACTTCTTGTCTCCTCTCCTCAGAATTTTAAAAGAAATCATGTCCATGTCTGTCCATCTGACTTGCACCTCTCTCCAAGGCCAGCCTCTGTGCTCCTGCCCCACCTCCCTGCCTCCTGGCACCTCTCCAGGATCAGCCTCTCCCTCCTACCCCACCTCCCTGCCGCCTCCAGGGCTGCTGCCCTTCCATGTTCACTCTAGCCTCGCCCATGCCGCCCACCCCACTCTCTCCACCCTCCTCCTCCCTGGCCCCGGGCAGGTTTAGCCAGGTTGAAGGCCAAGTTTTTTGCCCCTGAAGTCCACGGCAGCTGACTTCTTTCCAACTTTGTTCCTCAGAATGTGACAGTAACTGGAGATAGGGTCTTTACAGAGATGATTAAGGTAAAATGGAGTCATGAGAGTGGGTCCTAATTCAACAGGACTGGGGTGTTTATAAGAAGAGCAACCTGGGACAGTGCCAGGCACCGAGGGAGACCGCTGTATCTCGGCTCCCAGATCCAGCCATGCTCTCAGATGCAAAATGGGGATCCCATACCCCCAACGCCCCCTCCCAGACCCAGGAAGCTCTGCCCGGCAGGAAGCTCTTCAGGAGGCCTGGCCTGGAAAGCTGCTTTCATAAATTAGTCAACAAAGATCGGGGGCTTTTTCCTGGAAGCTGAATGAGAGGGTTGTTTGAAGACTCTTTTTCATTTTAAAATGTTCAGGGGTGTTAGCTGGAGGCTCCTTCTGAAAACAAGAGAAACATAAATTTCTTACAAGGAGGTCATTCCAATTTCATAGATTTGGCCTGCTCCTCAGGATAAATACTTAATAAGAAATATCTGGACTTCTCTCTGTAAACACCAGAAGTAATGGGGCCTCTGGCCATGCCAGCACCCTCAAAGACAGTAGCAGGAAGGAGGGGGTTCCAAAGTCATCGTAAAGGGTCCTTAGGTACCTGCCCCTGGCCAAAATGAGCTCTGGAGAACATTTCTATGAAGCAAATGTAACTTGTAGAAATAATGCTATAATTGAAAATTAATGGGGGCTGGGGATGTGGCTCAAGCGGTAGCGCGCTCGCCTGGCATGCGTGCGGCCCGGGTTCGATCCTCAGCATCACATACAAACAAAGATGTATGTCAGCCGAAAACTGGAAAATAAATATTAAAAAGATTCTCTCTCTCTCTCTCTCTCTCTCTCTCTAAAAAAAAAAAAAAATTAATGAATACATACATTATAAAAACATACCATCTTTAAAATAGCTCTCAAATTATTTATAAAAAAATTTACAGAAGAACTGTCATAAATCTATTATAGTATAGTATAGTATAGTATTATACTAATTATAAGGTTCCATTGTACACTCATAAACGCAGGAACATACAATGTTTCTGTACAGGGAACTTTATCTACAAAATATTAAGTCATGATTGTAAATATTCAGTGAATACTAGTTCTCCTTGCCTTGCTGGGTTTTGGGCACATTTTGCAAAGATGGCATGGTCCAGGTTTTCTAAAGAATTAATTGGGAGAGTTTGAGCAGCTGTAGCAAGTGAAGTATTCAGGATCACGTGGTACATCTTCCAGAGGAGGTAGGGCCTCCAGGGAGCGAGTGAGCAGGTGAGGTGAGGGGGAAAGCATGGAAGCCGGAGACTGTTGTAGGGACAGATGAGGCAGGGCACCAAAGACAGGAAACAGTTTTATTTGGCTGCAGCCAGGTTCAGAGAGCACAGCTTTTGCTGTAATCCATCAATCCCCTGAACCCCAAGTTCAGGTGGTTTCAGAGTTTTATACCCAGCATGTAAGGGGAGGGGCTCAGAAGTTCACAGTCTGCAAAAGTTCACATAAAAGCAGCTTTTTCTTTCACTGTTCTGGGCAAGTTAACTCTTCAAGGACAACCCCTGAGAAGGGGAGAGCTTCTTCTCCCCTTTCTTCCTCCCCCTGCCAGTTGTTAAAATGGAGCCCATTTGTAACTTATCTTAAAAATGTAGACATCTCTGTGAAGCCCAGCTCAAGGCCAGAGGCCGCGTTTGCACATTTCTACAAAGTACTATACTAGATATGTTCGTGAAAAACTAGTAAGGGGGTGTCTAGCACCTGGAGTGCTGGTATCTTCTCGGACAGTGACCAAATAAAACAGGGTGACACGAAAATAGGAAGAAATTTATCTACATTGAACTCTTTTGCAGAGACTCTTTTGCTGACAGTCCTAATATCAGCCATGGTGAAGATTTCTGGAGAGGCCCAGTTAAGACTTTTCAGTGGAGAAAGGGGGTGCCACTTCAAGACCTGCTAATAATTATTTTGAAACTATAGTGGAGTTCTGGGGAGCAGGCAGGGGCAAGGGGGGGGAGCAATAGGACAGCAGCAACATATTCTGGGGAGACAGCACCCCACACTGCCTTTATGATGTTTCCTTGTACATGTCCACTTGGCGAGGCTCTGGTGCCCAGTTATTTGGTCAAACACCAGTCTAAATGTTTATTTAGAGTTTATTAGAGTTTGTGATTGTAGTAAATCAGTAGATCTTAAGGAAAACAGATAACTCCCTAATGTGGCTGGGCCTTTTCCAGCCAGTCAGAGCCTCTAAGAGCAAAGACTGAGATTTCCCCAGAAGAAATTCCGCTCAGACTGCAATGTGGAAACCTCACCTGAGTGCTAGCCCACTGCCCCACAGAATTCAGACACAAGACTGCAATGTCAGCTCTTCCCGGAATTTGCTGCTGACCAGCCTGCCCTGCAGATTCAACTTGCCAGCACCGCCACCCCCCTCCCCGCCCCCGCACACACACGTACACCAGGAGCCAGTTCTTTAAAATAAATGAGGATGGATAGATGATAGATAATAAATGACACACAGATAGACAAAAGATAGATGATGGATAGTTAATAGGTAGGTAGGTGATAGATGATATATAGACAGATGGATGGAGAGGTAAGAAGGTAAACAGGTAGATGATGTATAAATGGATGGATAGATAATGAAAGGTGATAAATAGATGCAAGGTGGATAATGATGAGAGAGAGAGAGGAGGGGAAAAAGAGCTGTCTGTCCTCCTGGCTTTATTCCTCGTAGAAATCCCAAGGTGCCTCAAGAAATCAAGTGCCTGGCCAGGCTGTCTGCCTGCTTTTCTCCCTAACACAGAGCTGAGAGGAGGAGCTTGGGGTTAGAGTCCACAAAATTGGCACAGACAAAGGGAAGGGCTATCGTTTAAATGGCTACAGCCCATTTCAGGCTAAATACTGTATTCTGAAAATGAACCCTAGAACTTTCTATCTGCCAGTCACGCCCTGGGGAGCCCTGACCTGACCACTGCACTCCTCTGGCACCCGTGGGCCCAAGATGAAAACAAGCCACGCACAGAGGGCCCTGGACAGCGGAGAAGCTGCAAGAAATGAGGAGGACTGTGGCCGCCCCCGAGGTCACTCTTCCAAAGACAAAAGAGCCTTCACAATTTGTTCAATGGTCCTGGACACCACACTTTCTATAAGTGGGACCAGCCTCAGAATCTTCCCCTGGAGACCACCAGCATCTTCTCCCAGGGCCGCAGAGGAAAACCAAGGGCTTGCTTGGATCAGTTTTGCCGGGAAACCCGGCAGTTCACCTGGACATCCTGTAGGCCAGGCTCTCTTCGGGAGATTTTCACAGTCCCTCTGGTCAGCTTCAGGCCTGACCCTGTGGAGGTCAAGGAGGGCTCCACAGAGGGACCCAGCTGCCCCTTTTTCTGGCCTTGGCAAAGGATAAGAGAAAACCTGTGCCATCCTTTGTGAAATGAGGACAGTCTGGCTCCGGGCTCCTGGGCCACGGGAAGGCCCAGGTAGGCACACACATCAGGGCCAAGAGGTGGCTGGGAACCAAGGCTACGGCTCGCTGTGACTCCGCCTGCTTTCAGGATGACTCCAGGTTACCTCACACAGGGAAGACCGTCCCCTTCAGCTGTGACAACAGGGGCTTCCGAAACTGAGAAGAGACAATTCTCCTACCTTTAAAGGATATGAAGATTAGACCCCCTGGGGGACAAACGCTGGGACACGATGACCAGCAGGGAGGCCCCTGCAGAAGGAGAAGGTGAATTCTGGGGAGTGAAGCACCTCAACAAGAGGAGGACATGCGTGTCATTGTGTCACCCTCGGAACGAGGAACCCCGTGGGCCCTAAAAGGGGAGAGAAGGGGGCACTCAGCAGCCTGTGAGAAAATAACCACCACCACTTTACATCTATTACCCCTGGAGTCTCACCTCGATCCTCCGGAGCATCCTTAGAGCATCTTTTACACATAAGGAAACCAAGGCTCCCAGATGTTGGAACTTGGCCAAGATCCCACACATTGCAGAGGAGCTGGGAGCTGAGCACAGGCCTGTGGGATTCTCCACCGGCCCCTCCCCACCACACCCGGCCTCACTCACGCCATCAGAGGGGACACCTCCACACTGGTGTGGCACAGGACCTGGGGTTGCCACCTTTGTCTCATGAATCTAAAGAATAAAATCCACGGGCACAAGGGTGAAGATACAAGATTTATTAGAGTAATAGAAAGCAGAACTCCCAAAGACTGAGGGGTCCCAAGAGAGGGATACCAAGGAGTGGCTATTGTCTGGGGGTTTATATAGAACTATAGGTTTAAGGAATTCAGGCCTCTGCCCAATCCTGGGTAAGGCGTTCGGTGTCTACAAGGCGTTCTTGCAGACTTCAGTCCCATCCAGATATCAATCAGGCATTTTCCTTCTTTAGAGAGGCATGTACCCAGTCACGTAGATCCTGCTTTAAAAATAGCCTTTTTTCAAGTTTCTTAGCAAATATCTGCAGGTGCTCTTTGTGCTCTGCTGCCCAGGAAGTCGGCCAGGGGCCCCTCTGCCTCTCCTCCCGGGCTTAACTCTTCCTCCTGACATCCCTGGGATTGGGGTAGGTGCTGGGGTCCAATGATACAGGAGACAGACCAGTCCCCGAGGCAATAAAGAGAGTGACAGACAGGACAGCCATTTTATTTTGTGAAAGGTTACTTTCAGGGAATGATCAAGTGAGGATAAAACACCCCTCCCGCACGGAGCCAGTGCCTAGGGAGGAAAACAGACTTTAAACCAACACAGACGCGCCCTGTCTTAGGAGGGAGAGGCGCAGCAGTCCTGGGAGCTCATGGCGGCAGGTGAGGGACACATGAAGGCCCCTGGTGGAGGAGGAAAGAGGCCCGGAGGGGGGGCTGTGTGCGGGCGGGATGCATTCCAACGGATGGGAAGGACAGGGACGATGTCCCTGAGGAAAGGGGGCGCAGGAAGTTCCCTGTGAGGTGTGGACCTCCCGGGGTCCATGTGCCCAGAGACTAACACAAAGTACTTCTAAGGTAAAACAGAGCGCGGCTGTGCTGGGGCGCAGGGTGAAAACTTGTGTCTCCTTTGAACTTAGCGCCACCCCCTCCCCCAGAGCCTCCAGTTTTAGAGCTGCTCCTCGTCCACCACAAATCCTACAGCCACATCCAAATCAAGCCCTCGGACAAATGTGCAGCTCCGGCGCCTGCTTTCACTGTGCTTGTTTCAAAGAAATAAATCTCAAGCCTCTTCCCACAGGCGGCCTGCCAGGACAGCTCCAAGGGCCTCCAACATGTCGGTGGGCTAAAGCGCTTCATGCCAGGGAGAGCCGAGCTGCTCCTCTGGCCTCTCCTCTCCCCTTCCCTCTCCTGCCCTCCCCTGCCCTCCCCTCCTCCTGTTTTGCAGCCCTCTCTGGACAGACGGGAATGAGCACATGGAATGGGCCCATGTGAGTACCTGAGAGAAGAAGAGAAGAGAGAGAAGGAAAAGGGATGTGTTCCTTATCAGAAGCCGCAGGAAATGTCCATGATCCAATTTAATAGTGATTTTAAATTTGAGTCTACGGAAGGCAAAGCCTGTGGGATGTCAGACGGAGCAAATGAGTGGGAAGTGCAATCCCGAATAGCAAGGCTATCCTCCATCCTGCCTGCAACAGCCGCCAGTGAGCCTGGTCAACCTGCAAACCAAACAGCTCACACCTCTCCAGACCCCCCAGTGTGCTCTCCCCATGGCTCAAGGCCTCATCCTCTTGACACTCTGGCCTCTCGGCCCCCACAGCGCACCAGGTTCCTTCCTGCCTCTGAGCCTGCGGTCAGGCTGTCCCCTCTGACAGTGGTGTGCCTCCCCACCCAGGAGCCTTATCCTCCCAACCTAGGAGTCTTCTCCTTAGAGCGGCCTCACCTGGCCACGTCCTGAGTTAGCTCTACTTGTGCACTTGCGTGTCTCCCCAGCCACTAGAAACAATCTACCTCTGTCCTGTCTCTCCGACTACAGTGTCAGCTGGCAGAGAGCAGGGGCCTGTCCTGTCTGGTAGGTTGACGGATTCCTGCAGGGAAGTGCTACTCCAGGTCTAGCACACACTACTGCATGTCCTGGGAGGGAGGTGCTGCTGACCTGGAGTTGTGGCCTGTCTTTCCAAAGGTGTTTGGTGTTGCAGAAGCTTGAAGATGGAAGCTCTCCCTCCAAAGCAAAGCCAGGTTTGCACACTGGCCAGTGTGAGGAAGGTGAGCTCTCCTGGGGTGAGGGCAGGCAGACCTACTGCCCATGCTCAACTAACCTCAAAAGGCAGACTTCACAGCAGCTAAAAAAGCGGTGACCGGGACACATCCACACGCAGTGGACTCGCTTTCCAAAAGCCAGGAATAAGAAACACAGAATTCATCACAACAGCTGCCTCGTGGGGGAGGGGACCCAATGAATCGAAAGTTTTCAGGGTCCAATGTTAGAAATGATACAGGAAGTTACACTTTATCTGACTCTGCAGGTGAAATCATCCAAATTAAGCAAAATCCAACACCAAATTCTTCAGGAATCATCTCAGAGGTGAAAAAGAGATGTTTCCAGATTTTAGGAGGCATGTCATACTGAAGGCTCCCCGGAATCCACTGGAGCGTCTTTCCTGAGCAAATGTTTTTCATTAACAGAAACTGTCTCCACACACAGGTGCACACAGCTCTCTCCTCCCGCCCCCTCAGGCTCCCTGCTTTTCCTCCTGCTGCTCTGGCTGCCATCTGGCTGCAGTGACCACCCTGCTTTGCAAAGCCTCTAGGAAGCATGGCCCCTTCCTTCTCCAGCTCCCCCCCTTTGGTGGAGAGCAGGTCCTTGGAACCCCCAGGAGCCGCTGCTCCACTTCATTGTAACTGGAGCCGCAGGGCCGCCCTGGCCAAGACAACGCCACACAGCTTCACACCTTTGCTTTCTTCCCTGCAGATTGTCAGTCCAAGGCCACAGCGTCCTTCAGTCCCGGCTCGGCATGTCCCCCTCCACACAGGAGCTGGAGTTGGCTCCTACCTGTGCCGACCTCTCACAGGTCTGTCCCCCTCACTCGTTCCCAGGTCGAGGGCCCTGTCTTATTAATCATTGTAACCGCCACAGGCTCCAACTCAGTACCACGCACGGAGCAGGCATGCGATAGATATTTGTCATATTGAATGTAATTTAAACTAGGTCATTAATTCAGGTCTGTTCCAGGGGAAAAGAATCACGTTTCCTGAAATAAGCTAGGGATATTTGCATATTAAGCCAATCCTAACTGGAAGTAATATCAGAGAATAAAGAATTCTATATTTAAAACCAAAAAAAAAATTTTCGTTTAGAAATAAGAATAGGAGTGGTTTTTTCTTTTATCTTTCAACGTTTTCCTGATTTTCATAAGTAAATGTGTGCTTATTTATAGTAAAAATTAAATTTTAAACAAGTAAACTAGGAAACGAAAATCACATCTTCAGTTATGACATGTCCACTGGATTATCAAGGCAGATAGGCCTGTTTCTTTAGCCCAAAAGAATCATTCACCAATTTCCTGATGCTATCAGCTAAGTATTTCACCAAAAAGAGAAACTGACATTTGGTTCAGCTCTCTGACAGTCAGAAGTCAACCATCTAAAAGCCAAGCTGGGGCTGGGGATGTAGCTCAGTGGTAGAACACTTGTCTAGTATGCCCAAGGCCCTGGATTTAAAACCTCACTCACAACCCAAAGATCAATAAAATAAAATCCCACATGCCCAGCCAGTCAGCTTCCTGACTCCAAGCTGATCCTTACAATTTAATCTTGGTCAGAAATTTATGGGTGAAATTCTCCTAACTCGTCTCATCCAGCTGGACTGTCTAAAGGGCTTTAATTTCATTATTCAAAATCTTTTCAAAGTTAAACTTCCAGAAACACCTCTATTTTGATCACAGGAGACTTCATCTTGATCTTTTTTTTTTTTTTTAAAGAGAGAGTGAGAGAGGAGAGAGAGAGAGAGAGAGAATTTTTAATATTTATTTTTTAGTTCTCGGCGGACACAACATCTTTGTTGGTATGTGGTGCTGAGGATCGAACCCGGGCCGCACGCATGCCAGGCGAGCGCGCTACCCCTTGAGCCACATCCCCAGCCCTTGATCTTTTCTTAAGGGAGTCTATAAAGTTGTGTGTAGTTTGAAATAAGATCTTGGGGTGTGGCTCAGTAGAAAAGTGCTGGCCCAGCATGAGCGAGGCCCTGGGTTCAATCCCCAGCACTGCAAAAATAATAAATAAAATAACCAAGAAGATCTGGACTCCTCAAAGGAACACAGGATTCCTTTACCTGGTCCAGCGAGCCCTTTCTGCCTTGTGTTTCTCGGTGTGGTCGATGGAGAAGCCACACCAGAGTCAGCTGGCTACTGGTGAAAGTTCAGACTCTTGAGCTGCCGATCCAGAATGGAACACGAGCCCCAAGTGATGTGCAGGTCCACAAAGTCTGAGCGCTGTGTCTCCTCAATCCCCAGGCAACTCACCGTGCCTCCAACGTAGCTCGTCACTCTGCATCGTCTTCCCAGGACGCCCCTCTTGCCTCAACATTAACATCTGCTTGTTTTTCCTGGTCTGTCTCAGATGGCACCTGCCCCATGAAGCCTTCTCTAGCCTCCCAGACAGAACAAATTAAATCCTTGACTGGTCCCCACACTTATCACTTGGTACTTGTCAGGGTTTGGATGTTTGCGGCTCCTGAATTCATGTTGAGATTTAATTGCCATTGTTACAGTATTAAGAGGTAGCGCCTAATGGGAAGCGTTCGGGGTCATGAGGTCCACGCTCATGAACGGTTTCGTGCCATTATCACAGGAGTGGGTTAGCTACAGTGAGGTAGGCGAGCTCTTCAAGGGGGAGATCAGCCTCTTTCCCTCTCTGGCATGTTCTCTCTCTTCATGCGGTGCCCTCTACCTCGCATGACATATTGAGAAGGCCCTCACCAGATGCAGTCCTTAGCACAAGGTGCTGGCAAGACTAAGGACTCTTAAACCCGAAATACCATATGTAAATCCTGCTCCAGGCTTCCTGGCTGCACGACCCAAGTAGGACTCCATGAGTCTCCATTTCCTCTTCTGAAAAACAGGGACAATACCACCTTCCTCCCAGGTGGGGTTGCCAGAGGATGCAGGCTGCCCAATTACATTTGAATTTCAGATAAATAATTTTTTTTTAGTATAAGCACATCCAATACCATACTCAGAGCATAAAAGCTTTATTGTTTATATAAAATTCAAATGTAACTGAGCATGCTGTATTTTATCTACTAAACCTGGCACTCACACCCAGGAGGACTGCAAGGACTCCAGAAAATGATCACCAGGGCCTGAAGCGGCATGCACACAGTAGGCACTCAGTGGTGGCGCTTGTGTAACAGCAGGAAGCCGTTAACACAACTTGGGCAAGAGCAGAACAGAACCATCCATCTCCCGGGTTCTAAATTTAGCTCTGGACAAAAACAGTTATTTGAAATTTCTTAACATGCCTGGGAGCGGAAAGTGGGACTCATTGAAAATAGATCACGAAACTTTCAATTATGACTTTATCTTCTCCAGGTTCTGCCCCAGCAACTTTGTAATCGAGCGTTTTTCAAGTGTCCGGAGACTCTGAGCATAATGAATGAGGATAATCATTCTTTCCCAGAATGCCTGGGCTTCGATGATCTAGTGTGTCAGACGTAGGGTCTGACTCGAATGACAATTGACTAACTCATTGTTTCCGCTCAATTAACTTACAGCCCTCGGTAGCTGAGCCAGGAGTCTGAGCTCAGATCTCCTGACAAGCCCCCGCCCATCAGCGGCCCCAAATCTCAGCTCAAGCCTTCCTTTGAAGGATGGGATACATCTTCCTTTCGCAGATGACCCTTGGGGAAAAAATGGAAATCTTAATAAATTGACGGAGGGATTGTATTAAGACTCCACAAAGGTGTGCTCAGCTCTCACGTCACTGAAGAATAAAAGGTGAAGATTCCACCAGGCCGGTTGCCGTCCTCACCCCCAGATTTTTGCCCTCCCCTCTCTTGTGGACACATGGTTGGACAGCTAGAGACAGAATCTTCCAGCTTCTCCCCGATGGGCCCCTGGGAATGAGCCCAAGTCTGAGAGAGAGAGTTAAAAGTGGTGATCGCAACTCTCAGTCACTTGTGAGAATGGCACCTGCCAGTCTGGGCTTCTGGGTGAGGTCATAAGGTAGAAGCCACCTACTACTCCAAATGAAACCCAAGAGAAGAATGCTCAACTCCTGGTCCTGAAGCCACTAAGGCTCATGGGGCACTTTGTTACATCAGCCCCGCCTTGGCTCCACGTTGTCAGTTAGTGCACATGACTCAGTTCCCTCAGATCAGTCAGGCTTAGGATGAAATCCAAACACCTGCTTGCCCTTTAAAGCCTGTAGCACCGCAAGGGCCTAAGTCATGTCCCTCCAAAATCCACATGTTGGTGCCCTAAACCTCAGTACCTCCTCCTCAGTACCTCAGAGGGCTTGAAAGAGGTGATGACCTTAAAACAAGGCTGTTTAGGGTGGGCCCCCATCCAAAATGGTGGTGTCATCATAAAAAGAGGTGCTCAGAGACAGGCAGAAAGGATCAGAACACAGTATAGACCCAGGAGAAGGTGCTCATCCACAAGCCAAGGAGAGGGGTCCAGGAAAAACCAAACCTGCCAACCTGGACCTTGGATGTCTACCCTCCTGTGTGAGTCAGATTTTTAGGGCTGCGACCAAACCTGACATAAAGAGCTCAGAGGAGCAGAGATTCACTCTGGCTCACAGTGGCAGAGGATGCAGTTCGTGGTCTGCTGGCTCCGTTGCTTTGGACTTGAGGTGAAGCAGAGCATCATGGCAAGACCTGTGGCACAGGAAGGCTGCTCAGCCCATGGCAGCCGGGAAGCAGAGAAAAAGAGACAGAAAGGGGACAGGGACAAGACATAGTCCCCAAGGACACATCCCCAGTGACCTGCTTCTTCCAACCGGGTCCCCCTCCCACAGTCCATTCAGATGTCAGTGAATGCATCCACTGATAAGGTCAGACCCAATCACTTCCCAAAAGCCTCCCCTCCAAACACATGACGCTTTGGAGAACATTCCAGATTCAAACCAAAACACCTCCAGAACCGTGAGCCTCCAGGTCTGAGGGCTGTGCTCTGGCAGCCTTTGTCAACTCAGGCGAGAACTGCGGGATCCGGCCCCTCCTGCTGCCCTGCTGTCCTCATTCACCTCCTGTCTGCTCCTCCGCAGGACTCTCACCTGGCCACCAGCCCTCCAGTAATTTCTCTCCCTACATCCCTCCTGCCCATCTGCCGCAGTCTGGCTGGGCACAAATCACGAGCCACTAAAGCAGGAACAAATTTTATTTTTTCTACTGCAAGAAAAAACCTCACACACACTCCTGGGGAATCCTCCCGAAAAGCCACGAGGCTCCTCCAGCAACCCCCAGCCGGAAATATCTCTCCGGGAAAACCCTCCTCCTGCACTTCGACAACCAATGGGAACTCCCGGGGAATCCCGGTGAGAACTAAAAATAGCGCGAGAACTCAAAATTAGCGCTAGAACTCAAAAGTAGCGGCAGAGGCGGATATTAACGCCTTGCCTGTCAATCAATACTGTTGGCAAAATGCCAGGGGCCATACAGACTCGGCTGTGGCTCTCAGCATCTCCCCCCTTCTGTTTAAATAAACAACAAGTAATGTGGCTTAGGGACCGTGCCTGTTAGGTAGTCCAATTCAACATATGGTCCTTACCCGTCATCGGATGAACTGACCTCTAGGCGTCAGCCTCCTGTCTTAGGTTGGTACCACTGCAATCGGATCATACCCGTCACTGACTACCGGTCCAGCATACAGCCATACTTGTGGATAGGCCTTTGCACCAGTGGGGGGGGTGAGGTTCTTTGCCTCACCTCTGTTGGCCCCCAAACTTGTCCTTGGTGCCAATGGGGGGGGTGAGGTTCTTTGCCTCACCTCTGTTGGCCCCCAAATTTTAGACCATCACTAGTAGAAGGGAGGAGGATGAAAAATGCCATGACACCAAGCCAATTGAGGGCTCCTTTGAAAACTTGTACCACCAGTGACACCATCAGCAAAGATGCCAGCATTACCACAATTCGCTGCACCAACAGATAGTTCACAATGCATACAAGTGATACATAGTCCAGGCAAGTTCTGCAAGCAGTTCAAAGTAGAGGAATCTGTCAATATGTCCATTTCTTCCCAAAGTAAATCTACTCCTTGATTGAGCATTACTTGTTGAGTTATTATTCACTGATGCATCAGTTTATACAGTTTGTTGATAGCTACCGAAGAAGCTGTAGTTTGGTTTTATCTTTGTCTTCACCGGCACTGGGATGAAGATAGGAATTCTGGCAATGATGCTAGGAAAAAAATTATGTAACATTCCAACAGGCATTAAGAAAACAATTTTTTGAACAATTTACATTATCCTGAACAGAATTATTAAATATAATGAGAAGGAAAGGTGAAAGCAAACAAACAGATCTGTTAACCTCCTTATTTGTTCACATATTAAAACAATTTTCAACAGCTGTTTACCCAATCTAAATTAAACCATTAAAATCACGTGAATAAAAAAAATTCGGATCCATTTATTCATGAGCGCTCCTCATATAAGATATATGGACATACACACATACAGACATACAACACAAAACAGAAGTGTGCGCACATAACATACAACATATAAGACAATAATAAAGGCCTTGTTGCTTTACCTAGGTGAAATCTCCATTGCAATGTTTAAAAACTCCACAGTCAAAAAATAAAACACAGTCAAAAAACAAAACTGATCAGAAAAACATTAACCTAGGTTTGTATGAGCTCAAAAAATAAAATAGAACTTTATGATGTGGGAAAAATGCAATAATAAAATAGATATTGAAAAAAGGCACCGTGGTTAATCACTGTCGCAGATGTAAGAATAGCCAAGCTGGAGCTCTGGATATCAGCTGTTATGGATTTCAGTCAAATCATCTTCTTTTTCTGTAGAAATTGTTTTGGTTAACCTCTCTGGAATCCAAATCGGCTGCTGTTCTCCCTGTGGGAACACACAAACGGAACCCCTACTCCAGACAATAACTGGGTCGGGACCTTTCCATTGTCCTGTTAGAATATCTTTCCAAAGTACCTTAGGCTTATGTACATTTTTCGGATACATATGTCTTTCCGCAGCACTAAGTCCTGATGAATCCAAATTTAGAAAGTTTAGAGTAAAAAGGGTTATTTTAAGTTTATCTTTGGGGGATATATACCCCTTTCCAATTCCCTCTTTTTGCTTTAATAAGTACGTTTTAATAGTTTGATGAGCTCTTTCAACTATGCCTTGTCCCTGTGGATTGTATGGGATTCCTGTTATATGAGTAATACCAAAAGATGAGCAAAATTGTTTAAAAGAGTTAGAAGTGTAACCAGGACCATTATCAGTTTTTAACTGTTTAGGAACACCCACAGTGGCAAAATTTTGTAAGCAATGAGCTATAACATCTTTAGTTTTTTCTCCGGCATGAAGGGAGCCCATCAAAAATCCGGAAGAAGTATCAACTGTAACATGTAAATATTTTAATTTTCCAAATTCTGGCAAGTGTGTGACGTCCATCTGCCAAATATGGTTAGGTATCAGTCCTCTAGGATTGACTCCAAGATTAACTTGTGGTAAAAAGGTCACACAATTTTGACATTGTTTTATTATATGCCTGGCTTGTTCCTTAGTTATTTTAAAACGCTTTTGTAAAGTATTAGCATTAACATGAAACCTTTTATGAAAATTTGTAGCTTCTTCTACAGTAGAAAAAATATGTATATCATGTGTAGTTTTATCTGCTAAATCATTGCCCAAACTAAGGGCTCCAGGCAATCCTGTATGTGCCCTGATATGTCCTATAAAGAATGGATCTTTTCTATCCCAGATTAGACTTTGTATAGTGGAAAACAAAGAGAAAACAGTAGAGGAAGGGGAAATCCTACCAGCATCTTCAAGGGATATTATAGCATTAACTATATACTGACTATCAGAAAATAAATTAAATACAGAATCTTTAAACATCACAAAAGCTTGTAAAACTGCATTGAGCTCTACCTTTTGAGCTGATTGTTTGGGAACTAAAAATGTAAAAGTTTGATCAGGGGTAACTACTGCTGCTGTACCATTATTAGACCCATCAGTGAATATATTTGGAGCATTCACGATAGGTGTTTTTCTTGTCATTTTAGGAAAAACTACAGGATGCTTAGACCAAAAAGACAACAAAGGATTAGATGGTAAATGATTATCAAATGAAACATTTGATTTACACATGATTATTGCCCATGTATTTAACTCATTAGCTAACTCATCAATTTGCTCCATAATATATGGAGTAATAATTTTATTGGGAGAAATTCCAAACACTCCCTTTGCTGCTTTTATTCCTTTCAGTATTAATTGTCCTACAGCCTCAGGATACCTAGTAAGAATAGTGTTAGGAGAGTAAGATAAATGTATCCACAATAATGGACCTTCTTGCCAAAATACTCCTGTAAGAATATTTTTTGTTGGTATTACAATGAATAATAAAGGCAAACTTATATCAATTCTGTCCAAATGCATATTTTCCATATATGTTTCAATAATTTTTAATGCCTTTCTTGCTTCAGGAGTTAATATGCGGGGTGAATTTGGATCTGATGGACCTTTTAGGATATCAAATAAAGGTCCCAACTCTCCTGTTGGTATGCCTAGATAAGGCCTTATCCAATTTATATCTCCCAACAACTTTTGAAAGTCATTAAGCGATTTGAGTTGATCTACTCGTATTTGAATTTTAGGTGGACGGACCATGGTTGAGGATAATAGAACTCCTAAATAATTAATTGGAAAATTTAATTGTACTTTATCTATTGCTATCTCTAGATTATAATTTTTTAACAAATTTGTAAGTGTGGCATAACATTCCAACAATGTGTTTTTATCTTTGTGTGCTAACAATACATCATCCATATAGTGAAATATTTGTAGTTCAGGATTTTGATTTCTAAGTGGCTGGATTGCTTTATTAACATAAATTTGACACATAGTTGGGCTGTTAGCCATCCCTTGAGGGAGCACTTTCCATTCATATCTCTGATCAGGACCTTCATGATTCAGTGCAGGGATAGTAAATGCAAAATGTGGACTATCCTCAGGATGAATTGGAATTGAAAAGAAACAATCTTTAATATCTATAGCTAAAACATACCAGGTTTTTGGTAAAGCAGACAATTGAGGAATCCCTGATTGAGCAGGTCCCATAATAACCATCTCATTATTAATGGCTCTTAAATCTTGTAATAATCTCCATTTACCAGATTTCTTTTTAATGACAAAAATGGGAGTATTATAGGGAGATACAGAAGGTTGTATATGTCCCTCCGCTAATTGTTGTTTGACCAGGTCATGGGCTGCTTGTATCTTTTCTTTAGTCAGGGGCCACTGAGAAACCCATACTGGTCTATCTGATTTCCAAGTGATTTTTATTGCCTCAGTGACCCCTTCTGAAAACCCAGTCCATGTCTATTTATTCTTTGATCTATTTGTATTGGTGCTGCTATACCTTGTTCTTGTTTTTCTAATCTTTTTCCTTTCCTAAAACCTTGTCTAGCCATAATAGTGGGTGCATTTTGATTGATATTATTTGTTAATGTCAAACCTAATTGATCTAAGACATCTCGTCCCCATAAATTTACGGGAAGATGATCCAATACATATGGCTGTATAGTTCCTTCACATCCTTCAGGATCCTTCCAATCTAAGACCATTGCACTTCTATGGGGATTAGTTGCCACTCCTAGGCCTCGAAGCGTTTGAGTGGCTTGTTGTAATGGCCAATGTTTTGGCCATTCTTGACGAGATATGATGCTAAGGTCTGCACCTGTATCCAGTAGCCCATTAAATTCATGTCCTTGAATATTTAGTTTTAGCATTGGGCGAGAATCTAAATTCAAAGACAGCATAGCCCAATCTACACCTGTGGAGCCTAAACCCCTGGAACCTCTTTCCATAGTAGTACTGGAAAATTTATCATGTAGGCTGGATATTATTAATAACTGTGCTATTCTATCTCCTGGTGAAATTACTGATATACCCTTTGGAGAACTAGCTATAATTTTTATTTCACCTTCATAATCGGGATCAATTACCCCGGGACTTATCATAAGTCCTTTTAGCGTAGAAGAACTACGTCCTAACAATAAGCCTACTGTTCCTTGGGGAAGAGGTCCTTTTACTCCTGTGGGAATGATTTGAACTCCCATCTCTGGAGTTAGTACTGCTCTGGCGGAGGCGCAGATGTCCAACCCTGCGCTCCCTCTGGTTCGTCTGATGAGAGATCGGATGGATAATGTGTCCTGGGTACTACCCTGATGGGGTTGCTGGGTTCCTCCATGGTTTTTCTGGGTTCCTCCAGTGCCCCGTACATTTGTGGTCGTGGGCCCCGGAGCATTGGGCCCCCCTGTCCGTTTTTTGGCAATGGAGCCTGATGCCTTTCTCCACGATATCGTGGGTAACCACCTGGTCCTTGTCCATTTTTTGATAATGGAGTACCCTCTATGGTGGTTTGAGAACGGCATTCATTAGCCCAGTGTCTCCCTCTACGGCATCGTGGGCAAATATCTGGTGTTCTATTCCTTTGATACCTAACTTTGTTATACCTTCCTCCTATGGGGCAACTCCTTTTAAAATGTCCTGTTTGTTCACAATTGTAGCATGTTTTTGGCCTGGCATCTAAAGCCTGTTGTACTGCTGCCAAGACTTGTCCTTGTTCATTAATGTCTCTACATAATTTAATATATGTGTTTAAATCTTCATGTTTCCATGGTCTAATGACCTCTCTGCAGCAACGATTTGCTTGGTCATAAGCCAGTTGTTTTATAAATGGCATTGCTTGTTCTGTGTCACCAAAAATTTTGGAGGCTGTTTGAATAAGCCTATCTACAAAGTCAGCGTAAGGTTCATTAGGTCTCTGTATTACCTTAGATAGCTGACCTTGTAAATCTCCATGTCCTTGTAAAGTCTTCCATGCCCTAACTGCGTCTGCAGCAATCTGTGCATATACAGCAGGATCATATTGAATTTGTTGCCGCTGACCCTCATAAGGTCCTTTTCCTAGCAACATCTCTAGACTTCTTTGAGGGTAACCGGCTGCTGCATTTCGTCTAGCTGTCTCCCTGCAAAATTCCTCATTGGCAACCTTCCATAACAAATATTGTCCTCCATTTAGCACAGATCTACACATGCTAGCCCAATCTGCTGGAGTCATGTCCAAGTTAGTAATGGATTCGACCATGCTTACAGTGAAGGGTGCATGAGGACCATAGGTTGTTACAGCCTCCTTTAATTGCTTCACTGTTTTGAACTCTAACTCACGGTGAATTCGCTGCCCTCCTGCCTGCTCAAGTACAGGGCATGCTAATCTTTGAGGTCCTGTCTCAGGATCCCATCTATCAACTACGGGGGTTGAGGGGGTTGAGGGCCACTCAGCTATCTCCATAGGTGGAGCTGTTGGCTGAATTACGCCCTCTGGTGATAGATCGGTGTTAGTAGCAGCCTCCTGTTGTTGCTTCCCCCCTGATAGCTGTTTCTCCTCTAAGCTTTCTTCCTTTAAATTTTCTTCCTCTGTCTGACTAGCTTGAGAGACCTTCTCTTTTGCTTGATCTAAATTGTCTTTCTCCATGGTTTGAACCTCTAACAATTTAACACTCTTTCAGTTTGTTTTTTACTAATTTCTAATCTGTTACAAAGATAACGCAACCCAAAAAGATAACACAAAACAAGACCGAAACAGAATGAAACAAAAATGGAACAAAAAATCGTTGTATCAATTTTCCTATTTTCTGGACATGTGCATTTGTGGTCTATTTCTATCTCTTCCTCAGGGGCAAACAACTTCAAACCTTGAGCCAACCATTTTTCCCAGTCTGCCTGAGAAAATTCTAGGGATAGGCAGCTTGAAACAAAACCAAAACAAATCAAAGCAAGAACATATTGTTTTTTAAAATGGTCACCCATTCTCTTGCCTTCCCTTAGGGGTAAGCAATTTCACTTACCCCGAAGCTTCAGACGTTCCCCGTCCGGGCCGCCAAATGCCGCAGTCTGGCTGGGCACAAATCACGAGCCACTAAAGCAGGAACAAATTTTATTTTTTCTACTGCAAGAAAAAACCTCACACACGCTCCTGGGGAATCCTCCCGAAAAGCCACGAGGCTCCTCCAGCAACCCCCAGCCGGAAATATCTCTCCGGGAAAACCCTCCTCCTGCACTTCGACAACCAATGGGAACTCCCGGGGAATCCCGGTGAGAACTAAAAATAGCGCGAGAACTCAAAATTAGCGCTAGAACTCAAAAGTAGCGGCAGAGGCGGATATTAACGCCTTGCCTGTCAATCAATACTGTTGGCAAAATGCCAGGGGCCATACAGACTCGGCTGTGGCTCTCAGCACCCATCTTTGCATTTCCTTCTTGGCATGGGTCAAATTCCATATAGACATTTTTCTTCTGGGTCACATTCATGGGCTCTCCCCTCTGCCCACTGTGCAGGCCTCTCGAGAGCAGCAAAGTTGTCTTTTTCCCATTTTATCCCCAGCACATAATGTCCTGCCTATTGCTCAGGTTTTAAGATAATGAATTAGGGATGGCTTAGATTCAGATACACGTCAACATGTCTACGGAGTTAGAATAGTGCCACAGAAGACAACTTTCAGAGAAGTCGGGAGATTTGGGGGCCAGACACAAATGTCTGCCCTAGAAAGAGGTTTGCAGTGGTTCATTCTGTGTGATCTGCACCACAGGGTGCCCAGATATTTGGTTAAACATGATCCTGTATCTCTGAGGGTTGCTGTGGCTTAAAGGTATGTGTCCCTCCAAAATTCGCCTGCTGGAACTTAAGCCCCAAGACGATGGTGTTAAGAGGCGGGGACTTTAGAGAAGTGAGAAGTCCTGGGGGCCCTCCCTCAGGAGTGGATTAACGCTCTGATAGAAGAAGTTGAAGGGCGCACTCTAGCCCCCTTTTTGCCTTCCTGTCCCCTACCATGGGAGGTCATAGCCACAAGGCACCATCCTGGAAACAGACTGCATCTCTGGCCAGACGCTGAATCTGCTGGTACCTTCATCTTGAGCCTCTCAGCCTCTAAAACTGAGAATATGAATTTTTGTTTTTTATTAATCATCCAGGCTCAGGTAGTCTGTTATAGCAGCATGGATGGAGACCAGGGGTTTTGGGAATGAGATGACCATTAGAATTGGTAAACGGACAGTCCTCCCAGGTGTGGGTGGCATCATGCCGCCCGCTGAGGGCCTGACTAGAACACCAGGTAGGGTAAGAGAATTCACACTCCTCTCCCATCTCCTCTCTCTTTCTCTCTCTCTCTCCATTCTGCATGACCCCTGGAGCTAGGACTTCAGCCTTCTCCTGACCTCAGTTTGGGATTGACTCCATCAGATCTCCTGGTTCTCAGGCCTCAGACCCAGACTAGAGCTAAACTATTGGCTCTCCTGTCTCCATCTTGCTACCAGCACATTGGGGACTTCTCAGATTTCATAACCAGGTGCACTATTTCCAATCAGGAATAGGATCAATCAATCACCTATTGGGGTTTTTATCCCTTTGGAGATACTTAATCCCTACAAGTTTAATCAAGATAAACCTGGAACAGATAGAAGCCTGAGGAGTGGAGAGGAGAGGCGGTCACTTTTCCGCAGCCTGGGCATCTTGATGGCAGTCTGCCTCCTCTCAGGAGGTCTATGGGGGAGCTAAAGGTGTGGCCACATTCCCTGTGGCTCCTTGAGGGCCACAACATCATTCTGGGACCCTTCATTAGTCTCACTTCACAGACAATCCCAGCCATTTGAACATCTGAGGCCTGAGAGACCCTTGCGGGACTGGCTCAGGAGCACCCAGGTCTCCAGAGCTCTGAGCAGCCGAGAGCAGAAGTCCAGCCTGGAGATGAGGCTCCATGAGTCGCCACCCAGCATGGACGGGACCTCTGTCTGTGCCTGTGAGAGCCCCTCCGTGCTCTTTGGGAGTCCCGGGAAGACCTGAACAGAAGGGGGCTTTCACAGCAAAAGGTGAGTGGTGGGAAATAATGAGGTATCAACATTAAGCTCATGAGATCCCCTGGGGATGTGATACAGGGGAGCTTCTGTACCCGCAGGTGAGCGAGGTGAAACTGAACAGGCGCTTCAGACATTCCAGCAAAGGCGACGGCAATGATCATGAGCTGGACTCCTGGGGAGAGGATGAAGCAGGAGAAGAAGCCTCTGGGCATCTCTGACAGGGTCCTGATGGGGAATGCACGTGGACCTTCAGGTGGTTAGGGTGTTGGTCAGTGCTGGGCCACCCCCTGGCTGCACAGAGCCTCTGGCAGACATTTTCGACAGTCGACACCTTAAGGTGATCCAGGCAACCACTGGTTTATATCAGTACCCTCGATGCTCCAGATATTTTTTAATGATTTAAATTCTCTGCACCTTTAAATCATATGTAGATAGTATCAAATCTCTGTAGTTCAAGAAATTGACATTTCATTTAGTCCTCACACCAAACCTGTTTGGTTTGTTGGTTTCAATTCAGAGATGAAGCAACAGGGGCTCAAAAGCATGTTGACCCAAAGCCACAGCTAGTTAGAACAGACTGGAGATTAAACTGAGGACTGTCTCACTCCAGAGGTATCTCCATTCCTCCATGTGGCTGCCCCAGAGGGATCAAGCCACCCCATCTTCTCATTCTATGTTGAGGACACCAAGATCCCAAGAAGCAGGTGATTCGGTCACATCACCTGGCCAGTGAATGCTCAAGCTGATTCCAAAATTCAGACCTCCAGTTCAATGCTGTCCCCCAGAGGCTGCCCTGCCCAGGGCCAGTACTCTCTGGTCAGAGGACAGCAGAGTACACCTGTAGCTGAACAACTTGGTTTTTATCTCAGCTTGCAGTCGGGGAGAGGGTGCTCTGTGGGCAGCGTAAGGTGCCATGTAGGATGCACCTAGAGCTAGGTGGTTTGGGGGAAGGCGTAAGTCAGCATGGCTTGGCTCCAGATGGATGGTGTCAGGAGGCAGGGGTAATCCCTGGGGTTCTTAATAAAGCTCACCTGGTAGGAAAGTTGACCAGACCAAGGCCAGTTCTGTGCAGGGTACCGAAACAGCAAGCCTACCAACTGAAGAAGGCTGTGTTTATCTCCTGAGATCTGTAACATCACCACAAACTTAACTGGAAAACAACATAAATGCATTCTCACCTCTCAGTTTGTGTGGGTCAGAAGTCTAGATGTGGCCTGGAAGATTCTCACAGGGTCTCTCCAGGTGAGGGCTGCAGTCCTCTCTGGGACTCTGGGTCCCCTTCCAAGCACGCTGACTACTCACAAAATTCATTTCCTTGCATCCACCCATCCCTGTCTGCTCCAAGCAGCTCCCTAAAATGGTGGTGAACAATCTCCACGGACAGTTCCCAATGTGGACTTCGCATTCCTCCAGAGAAGCTGAGGGTGTCCCTCTGATTGCCTCTTCTGCTTTATAAGGTTTAGTGTGATGAGGTAACTCACCTGGGTCATCTGCCTACCCCATGGTCAACTGAACAGGACCTTAAGAACATCTGTGAAATCTCTGTGCATGTATGTAGAGGAATTGGCTGAATAACTGAGGGTAGGTGTGTCCATGCTGTGCCTGCCACATCAGGGTGCCTGGTATCCTGTAGCTTGGGGGATGTTCCTGTGTTGCCTCGTTCAGACACAATGGTGGAGAAGTCCTGTTTCAATCCCTATCCTTCACAGCCACAGAGGGGCCCTGTCTGAGGCTGATGCTCTATGAAATTTGCATGATCAACAGGAGAGTGCCAGGCCTCCTTGATGGTGCCAGGCCCGTTCCCAGATGCCAGAGTGGCTCTTCTCTCTCTCACAGCTAGTGACATCCAACAGGAAAAATGGAGAGACGTGCAGAGCACCTCCCAGGGAGAAAACCCATGTAGCCAACAGACACATGGGAAGATTCACCACGTCCCTAGCAACGAGGGGAGTGCAAGGGACCACAGCCATGGCGGCACTCACATGCATGTGACTGGCAGAAGACTGAAGGTTGGCAGATGTGAGAAATGGGAAGCCCACGTGCACAGAGGGGTACGCATGACCGGGACTCCAGAGGACACCCTGGTGACATCCAGTGCAGCTGACAGTGAGCAACCTCTGGTCGGCCAGTTTAAAATCCATAAATGCCCCAGAGAAATTCTTGTATATGTGCGCCAAAAGGCATGTACAAGGACACTGATGGCATGTGACAGAAACAAAACAAGTCCTTCCCCATGGAAATCAGCAATGCCCATCCAGAGGAGAATGGCTAAGAAAATAGTATCATAGTCAGACGTGGGAACGCCATATGGCATTTAAGAACGAAAACACCAGCGCTGCATCTATCAACTTTGAATAAATCCCCAAAATAATGTTGAGCAAAAAAAATGAAAAGGCAGTGGGACATTTATGACAAAATGTCATTTATGTAAACTTTTAAGACAGGCAAAGCGATGCTTTGTAATGTTTATGGATACATAACATATGTGGCAAAAGAATTAAAAATCGTGGATGGAAATGACAAGAGCTGAACTCCCGAGCGAGCGCGATGCCCTCTGGGGAGACGGGCAGGGAGAGGGGAAGACTGAGAAGGCGCACGGGAGGCTGCAGCCTGCCTGGGATGTGTCGTCTCTTTCTCGTAAGGCAAATGGGGCTTAATATTGAGATTTGAGGAAGCTGGCTAATGGCTGTGTGGGTTTCTGTATCTGTTTGAAACAATAAAGTTGGTTGATTTGAGTGGGAAGAGGCAAATTCAGTTTTCTAAGTAGGAACTAAAGAAAGAGCAGTAAGGGAACCAGGAGAACCAGGAAGCCACCCAGGCAGGGCGGCAGGGGCGGGCAGCCAAGGGACCCAGGCCTCCTCCAAGAGCACCCAGCCCAGCCTGGCTGAATAAATCCCCAAGCAGCACCCTGCGTGCTCCTCTGTTGCTGAGCTGTCATGTGCAGTGGGCATTTCTGCTTTCCATGTTTATAGCATCATTTTATACTCACATAGTTTTCATACATAAAATTAATGCACGAAGGTGGCAGATATTTCCGGCAATTTCTCCATTATCATGTCCTTTTAATATTGTCCAAATGCTTACAAATTAAGAAAATAATATATTCAGACCAAAAAAAATAATGATTTCTCTTAGAAAAGAAATGATCCTCCCAGAAGGAAACTTCCTTGAAGGGAAGAATCGCATCTCCTCCAAGTTGTTTCCAGTCCCAAGTCTGACGCTTCCCTGCTCACAGCCGGCCATCAGCACTCGCTGGGTGAATGACAGGTCACTCAGGAGAAAAGCTGAATGGGTAAGGGAGGCAAGGGTGGGGCCGGAGGAAGGGACAGGAATCGGTGTCCTGACGAGGCTCTGCTGCCGTGGAACTCAAATGTGCTCTAAGATGGGGCAAGAGAACCGTGGTATATTTACAAAACAAGTGAATGAAAGCCATGTGGGCCACATGAGCCTTTAAAGCCCCCTGTCCTATTTCTTGTCCATTCCTGGAGTCTGTCCAGCAACATTCCCAGGAAACGTTCATCCATTGACGACGTTAGCCTCTCCCAGGTGTGGCCATTCTATCTTTGGGTGGCTCTGTTGGAAATTTCTTTTTGACAAGGTGAAAATCTCTCTCTCTCTCTCTCTCTCTCTCTCTCTCTCTCTCTCTCTCTCTCCCCCCCCACCCCCTTTCTCCCTCTCCAGATTATACTTCTTGGGGCCATAAATCAAAGAAGAACTCATTGGAGCCTTCACTCTGATCTAAGATGGAATTTGGCATGTCACTGTCAAACCCTGTGCTTTCCGGATTAAGCAAATAGCCATGATCCTAGCACAAAGAGCAAATAGCCATGATCCTGAGAACAGGCCCCGCCATGGTCTGGGGATGCAGCAGGACAGGGGAGGGGAAAAGGGTGGCCCCATCTAGTGAGCCTCTGCCTTGACCCAGGCCACTACCCCCACCCAGCTCCAGGCTGGCTCTGTCAGGTTCCGGAGGCCACAGGAGAGAAGGTAAAGGGGAGCAATGTGGTGTTGGGCCTTTCTGGTGTCAGCTGCTCTTCCTTGAGTTTCCAGGCCTACGCTGAGGGCTTTCTCCGTCTTGGCTACAGCCCTCAGGGGTGGGACTATCACCTTCTGAAGGAAGTGGCGGGGTGCACAGAGAGTCTGCAGGGTTTTCCTGTAGATCCAGGACTCATGCTTGAGGTCTGGCCTCAGCCTGTGCTCTGACCCACTGGGCTGCATGGTCTCCATGACTACAGCACCCCAGAAGGGCAGCTCCAGAGCTGGGGACCCATGGCCTGGCAGCAGGAGCTCCAGAGGTGGGGACCCATGGCCTGGCAGCAGGAGGCCTGTTGGCAAGAAGCTGCAAACTGAATCAGATCCATAGGACAAGGGATGAGGGCAAGGCCACGTCCAAAGGTCAGGGAGAATCTTCTGTACTCCCTCTTGGACGTGCCTGTGCTTCTGTCTGTGTGATGCGCACATTGTGTGTGTGTGTGTGTGTGTGTGTGTGTGTGTATGCACACCTGTGTGAATGCTGGCTCAATGTTCTCAAAATGATGGTGAGTGTGCCTTAGACACAGCCCCTACGTTCATACCTAGCAGAGAACCCCATCCAGTTGTAGGCCAGCAGCTGGAGCTTCGGTGTTCCAAGTCCACATTGCTTGCTCTCTCTGTGCACCAGGCTCGGGGACCCAGAGAGGAGGCAGAGCTCTTCCTTGCTACCTTGAGCCCCCACTCCCACCCCCACCCCAGCTCTGCTCACTAAAGCTGCCTCAAGACACCTCTATTTCACTCTTCAATGCTTTGACTCATGCCCTGATCAGCGTGGGGGTACCAATTGGTTCCACTAGCTTAAATAAATCCAATCCTCATTTCACAATCCCAGTGTGGCAAGTCCAGGATGGAAAAATGACCACACAGACCTTGAGAAAAAAAAATAAACCATTTTTTTTCTGTTGTTTATTTTTCTTTTTGATACCATCGGCAGGGACATGCTATGGTGAAAAGTGATGACTGCCTGAAATGAGGATTTTTCTCTCGACTGAGCTGCTCTCTGAATTCCCAAAATGTAATCATATCTGACCAGCAAGGCCAGGTTGCTCACCCAGTAACTCCATCTCTGGATTTACTTCCCCCAAAGCAACTCTCTCAACCATGGCCCAGCATAAACAGTAATGGCCCCTCTCTCTCTCTCTCTCTCTCTCTCTCTCTCTCTCTCTCTCGCACGCACGTCTTGCAGAGGTTGGAAGAACTAAGATGCATGCAGAAGAAAGTAAATGACCACCATCTTGGCTCTCTCCTAGCACTCTACTCCAGATGGGATTTATTCCTTCCAAAAAATAGGGAAGAAATATTAATTTAAGTGTGTGCAACCATCCCATTCCCTCCCCTCCCCCTCCCCTCCCCCTCCCTCTCCCTCTCTCTCCAGATTATAATTCTGGAGGGAAGACTGAAGATGGGAGTCCCCAGGTACAATTCCATCCTCCCTGCATCCCCAGTAAGCTGTGCCCAGTGGGAAAGTCTGGATAGAGAGCCCCCAGCCAAGTGAACCTTGCACACTTATTTCTGCACTCAAGTGACGCCGTTGGACCACTGCACAGCAGATGACCACAGATGCTGTTTCCTTCCCACCCTCTTCCCCTTGTACCCAGGGAGCCTGTGCACGGCACCCTCTGGAAGGACCCCACAAAAGCTCTTGGGGATGGAGATGCCTTAAAGCTGGGGAAGAGGGAACTCGGGAAAAGATTTAGGGTTGTTTTTCTTGAGGTTTGCCAGGCATTTCCGCACATTTTTTAAAACAATTTTTGTTTTCTCTGCCTAAACTCTGTCATGTATGAATACAGAGGTCCCCTGCTGGTAGCTCAGCTTCCTTTCCTAGCTCAACCACACTTGCTCTAAAGGATCCCTTGTTTGGAGAACACCTGTCATAGTGATTCATTCACACCCCTCAAGGAAAGGATTTTCTCAGAAACACCTGAAGCCAGGTAGGGCCAAGCATGACTTTCACCTTTCAATGAAAGGAAGTCCACAGTGGTGCCTAAAGAGACATGCAAGGTCCTCAGAATCCAGCCTCAGATGGACCGTAGCAGATTCAGGCTCCTCCCTTCCGGTTCCCTTCACTTTCCACTATGACACGCATGCTGCATCCAGGGGAGAGCAAAGCTTCTGTCCCACACACTGTCCTTCCTTTTCCTCCAGATCTGCTTGAACTGAAACACTGCAATGCTTGAATCCTAGCTGGATTCCTCCATCTCTCCTCCCTCCCCAGGGATAACCACAGTCCTGAATTCAGAATTTGTCTTGCCCATTTGGATTTACTAATTTTAGCACTAGAACATGTACAAAAATATCATGGTTGTTTTGCAGATTTCCAAATATTTCATATTATTCTTCAACTTGCTTTTTTTTTTTTTTTTCTGGGTCTTTCCACACTGGCGTTGAGCTTGGCATTGAGCATGGTCCATACATCAGCTCCACTTCTCTCATTTGAACTGCGTCATATGCCACAGTCTCACCTCTTTTCAACAGCCAAAGCCTTGCCAGGAGTCCGCTTCCCTTCTCTCCATTCTTCCTCAGGATGGGGATGGGAATTAGCAGCCAGCTGGGTTCCACGGTCCCTCCTGTGCTCTGGAGAGCCTGTCTCCTACTACTTACGGCCTTCACTGATTTCCATCAGGGTTTATCCCGAGCGATTGGATTAATGAGACTGTTGATATAGTAATTTCACTGCCATCTTCATAATTAGTTCTCAGCAGAAGTTGTTTTAGTCATGATCCTTCTCAGTAGGAAGAAAGGGAGTTGAAAGTGGGAACAGAGCTTTCAAAACCATGTGAAGCAGGAAATTTGAAATGGGATCTGACGGATTCCTAACTGGAAAGACGACTCAGGCTAGGTAAAGAGAGGTGAGTGAAAGCTGTAGTCAGGGCATGTTGGGGAATATATGTAGGGATGTCAGTTTCTCAAAATAGAATGATAGGACAATTAAACGATCATTACCTGAACATTCATTTTTTTTTGAGAAACGCTGGGAATTATATGGCATAACAAAGGGAGAAGATGGCAGATGTTCAACTCTTGGGACAGATGGCGGAAGGGCTGCTCGTTGACTGTTTATCTCCACGGCAGCGCTTGCCTTTCCGGGATGGTTGGGTTCAGAAGCCCATCCCTCCTGTGGCCGCAGCCAGCACCATGATGCCAAGAGCCACGTCGATGACCCCTGGAGGTGAGCGCGTATCTGCTGCTCCATTTGTTCAATGGGTTTTTTTTCATGAATTAGGAGAAGTAGTGACCGTGAAGTCATACTGGCACGTAAAATTCACCCAGAGGCTGTCCATGAAAAGAAGAATTACACCAAGCTATCAAAACAGCTACAGAGCCGCTCACATGGCCACTGCACACTGGAAGGGGCAGAAGCCCGTCTGCAAACACCGTGCTGAGGCCAAGTCCATTCAGTCAGCCAACCCCAGCGGAGAGCTTTCGAAGCCCAGCGCTGGGGCTGGGAAAGGGGAAGAAAGGACATGTTTGCTGAACCTCTGTGCTCTCATCATATTCAAGTCGCACATCACCTTTACCACCAGGAGAAGTGGGTGCAAGCTCCATTTCTCAGAAAGGCACCTGGTGTGTCCACTCTGCTGAGCTGATCAGTAGCTGACCCAGGATTCCACTCATTCCACTCATTCCTCTGTCCCCAAATGTGCACGCGTGACTTCTCTTAGCAAACACGGCATCTCTCCAAGGAGGGACTGGTCCTTAACTTTGAGGAGCTTATAGTCTAATAAAGGAGGTGATTTGGGCTTAATAAAAAATAATAACTAGGGCTGGGATTGTGGCTCAGCGGTAGAGTGCTAGCCTAGCATGGGCAGGACCATGGTTCGATCCTCAGCACCACATAAAAAAGAAGAAAATAAAGGCATTGTGTTGTGTCTATAAAAAATAATAATAATAATAACTAATTAGGTAATAATCCTGAGCAGAGATGGAGATTTCAGTACTCCTTATAACCTGGGAAAGCTTGGCCCATTTCATTTTATCTCCTACTAGTTTTCTCCAGTATTCTAATAAAACATCACTTCCATGTTTTCATACCTGCTTTTCCCCCTCTGATGCCTTCTTCATTAACTCTGCCTGGCCACCGGGCAAGCTTATCATACACATTTTTATTTTCTGGATCACACAGAATCTGAACCACCTTCCAATGTCTGGGGTGCTTCCAGCCTTAGGTATTGTAGTGAGAGGCAGAGTCCACTCCCACTAAGGGACTGGATGTACGAGTGAATCACCTTCCCGGCTCCCGGGCAGGTGCAGCACCACCAAGCAGCTGAGCTCTGCAGCCAGCACACCTGTCCTCAGCTTAAAAATGGGAGCCAGAGAGGCAGAGAGGCAGGGTCTATAGGTCATTCTGCCTGCAAGTTTCTCAAGACTGAGACCCTACGGAAAGGGAAGGCCAATGCTAGGGACAGCAGCCCATGTCCTGGGCCCTCTGTGGCCCAGCAGGCAATGGTGTCCTCTGCAGGCCAGCTCTGTTCTGGAATTCTACGCCTTGGTCCTGGGTCCTTGGAGTCAGGCCTGCATGCCTCTACCACTCCAGTCGGCTAGCCAATACCATTACACGATGCCTGGCTAGCAAGCAAGGTGGAAAGCAGAGAGGGCACACAGACGGTAAAGCTTAAAGGCAAAACTTTGACAAATTGGATAATTCCCACTTCCATCTCCCCAGAGAGGCAACACTGCTCTGAATTAAAAAGTATCATTTCCATGTATTTTTAACGTTTTACTACGTAGGTATATAACCCTAAGCACTGGATGGTAATCATTTTATATATTCTTAAACTCACATCATCGGTGGTGTACAATATGTGTCTTTCTGACATTGTAATTATGGGATGATCCATTTCTATTGAAGACTACTGAAGGAATGTGCTGCAATATGTACCTTCCCCTGTGGGCAGAGGTGAGCTATTTCAAAGATAATAGTAACACTGCTGTAGAACCTCTTGCAAATGTCTCCTGGCTTCTAGGAGGGACATTCCTAGTTGTAGAGCTTTGGGTCCTACCCCATGAGCCTTTCAAAGTTGATTAGATACTGTCATACATTTTGTTCTCAAAAATGGCTATATTCATCTTATTTTAGCAAGTTCCCTCTGCTTAACCAGCCAAAAGTCCATTTCTATGACTTGGAACAAAGAGTGCAGACTGACGTTGGGGACAATTTCCCTAGGGTCTCCACCACTCTGCACATCTTACAGCAGAGGTTCTTTGTCCTAGACTTTCTTTTCAAAGATGTTTATAGAGTTGACAACCTTGGAAAAGAGAGACAGGGTCTTCCCTGGAAGCAGCAGTCAGGCAGCTTTGCTCTCCTCCAACTGAATAAGAGCGACATCTTCCAAGGCAAAAGTCATACAGGTGGACACCCACTAGAAAAGACTTGGGGTCCTTAAGTTGAGGTCCTCCCTTGAAATGCACTTACTGTACCTGCAGATATCATCTGGGCTTCTTGTTACCCCTGGGGCTCAGAGAACTGGCACACATGTTCATGTTCTGGCTATGGTCACTGCAATAAGCAATTAGGTCCTTTGTCTCTGACCTGCATCCATGAAACCCTGGTGAGCTAACTTCTTAGCAAGAGGAACAAAATTCCTGACCCTTCATTGTTCTCAACAATTGACATAGAAAGTAAGTGGTTTAGGTGACTGACCTCAGGAAAAACTGGGAGAGGGCCCTAGGATGGGTTACCTGATCTGCTCAGAGTCCAGGACAGTGAAGAGTTGCACTAGTACGTAAGAATAAGACCGGAACCTGAATGTATTTATAAGGAATGCTTTCACTCCTAAGTAATGAAACGGTCCTGTGAAGAGTGGGCTGGAACAATAAAGACTTTCATTATATCATAGAAAAAGAACACTGGAAATAAGAATTGCAGGATTTGGCCCAGTGAGAGAGACCAAAGGCCTTGGTTCCTTTCGTGTTCTGCCCACCGTCCTCCACCACCACTTCATTGTCACTGGATAGCATTGATGATCCAGGGGTAGGAGAGAAAGGACAGCATTGGCTCTTTATAGAAGAAAAACAAGGCACTTCCCTGAAGGCCTCTGGACTGGGGTAAATCCACTGTGATTCAGAACTGGTCGCTGGACAAATTCTAACCACTCCATAAGATCAGGGCTGCACATCAAGAGAGCGTGGGCTAACGACGGTGAGGTGAATGTTCATCGGGAATCCAGCAGCGCCCGCCTCTGTCCGCCCAGGAGAGCCGGCCAGATCCTGATATCTGCTCTAGTCACACATCCAGCTCAGGTCAAATGTGCCTTCTCGGCATCTGGCGAGTTTTTAAAAATGCATTATCGAATTCATCGGAATAAAATCAGTGAATCAAGGTCTTTCGGGAATGAGAACACCCAAGGAAGCCTCGGGCCCCTAACAGCATACACCATGTTCCACTAAAGACGAGGCCATCCTGGCTCTGCTCTGGGAATGACCCTCTCTGCCCTCTGGCCTCGGGATGCCTCATCGTGCATGGCTCCCAGAGGAGATCCCTGGCCTGTTGTCCTCCATGGGCCCTCTGAGGTGAGCACACAGGAGGGTGACAGGCTGAGAACTGCGTGACCTTCACAGCCTATTTTTTAATTGGTACAAATGTCTTGAGCTGTTATGAATAAAGCGCTTATGGACATTCTTGGCTAAGTCCTTGTGTGGATACCAGATACTTTTCATCTTTCAGATCAGAAAAGATGAAAAACTTTGATCATGTAGTTGTTAGCAAGGTCGCCCCGGCAGCCGCTCTCATGAATCGCTGATGGAAGCAGAAATTGGAGTTGCTTCCATGGAGAGCAATTTGGCTAAATATATTACTCCTATATATACACACATATATAGGAGTAATTCTGAGATATATATAGATATCTATCTATATACATTTGGCTAAATACATACACATTACTCATGCAAAATCTTTAACTAATTCCACTTCTAGGAAATAGGGATGTGTCATACAAATGGATTCACATTAAAAAAATGATGTTTCCACAAGTTTATTCATTCATTTTTGCAGTATTTCTAAAGCACAAGAATGGAAACCTCCTAAATGACAACCCACAAGGAGAGTTAAAGAAAGTGTGGTACGTGCATACAGTGGTAATTGAGGAAGCTGTGAAGAAGAATAAGAATGCTCCAAAAAACAGCGTCAAGTTAAAAGATAGAAAACAGGTGCATAGCCACATGTACAGCATGCTAAGTGTTGTAGTAAGTGTTGTCTGTGCCAAAAAGAAAGGGAAGCTGGGCATGGTGGTGTATGCCTGAATCCCAGCAGCTCAGGAGGCTGAGGAAGGAGGATTGAGAGTTCAAAGCCAGCCTCAGCAACTTAGGGAGGCCCTAAGCAAGCACCTCAGTGAAACCTTGTCTCTAAAAATAAAATATAAAAATGGGCCAGGATGTGGCTCAGTGGCTAGGCGAGCACCTCTGGATTCAGTACCCTGAAAAAAAGAAAGAAAAGGAAATCACATGCCTCTGGAAGGACACACAGAAGAAACGGATAAGGAAGGCTGTGGGGGAGGAAGGCAACCAGGCAGCTGTGGGCATGAAGAGGAGCCAGACTTTCCACTGAGTCCCCATTCTTTTGTATTTAAACCAACTGAAAATATTAGCTATTTAACATTTTAAATTAAAAACTTGGTAGGTCAATGTTTATAACAGCATTAGGCACAAAGCAAAAAGACTCCACCCAAATGTTCACCTACAGATGAGTGAATAACAAAATGTGGGCTGGGGATGTGACTCCGTGGTACAGCGCTTGCCTGGCATGCATGAGGCACTGCGTTCAGTGTCCATCACCATAAAAAGTCAATTTAAGAATGTGGTAGGTACATATAATGAAATAGAACTGAGCCAGTTCTACAACACAAGCTACAACACACACGGACCTTGGCGACATGGTGCCAAGTGAAAGTAGCAGCCACAGGAGGACAGATACCAGATAATTCCACTCATGTGAGGTACCTAGAGTCCAAGTCACACAGACAGAACCTAGAGCAGTGGTTACCAGGTGCTGGGCATTGGGGCGAGTGGGGAGTTGGTGCTCGGTGGACGTGGAGTTTCCCTTGAGGACAGGGAGAAAGTTCTGGGGAAGGATGGTGTTGATGTTTGCACAACAGCAGGAATGGAGTTAAGGCCCATGAACTGCATGCCTAACAGTGATTAAAATATCAATTTTATGCATATTTTACAACAGTAACAGACTTTTTTTATCTTGGCAGTCCATCCTAAAATCCTTTGAATTGTACTTTTTAAATGTATGAATCATATCTCAATAAAGCCAGTAAAGAAAAACTGGGAGGTGCTGGAGTTGTGGCTCAGTGGTAGAGTGCTTGCCTAGCACTTGTGAGGCCCTGGGTTCAATCCTCAGCACCACATAAAAATATATAAATAAAATAAAGGTATTGTGTCCATCTACAGCTAAAAAATTTTTTAAAAGGAAAAACTGGGGAAGATTTAAATGCATTTGCTTCTGATCAATTCTACATGCAAGTAACACTAATCAAAGATGGTGTCCACACAACCTAGAATATTCCATGTTGTGCCCTCACATGGTGAAGGTAGCTCTTCCCATAAGGATACAAATCCTGTTGGATCAGAGCCCCACACTTATCCTCTATGAACTCATTTCATTTTCCTTCCTAAAGGCTTTATCTCCAATACATTCCCATGGAGGGTTAGAACTTGAACATATGAACTTTGAGAGGACACAATTCAGTCCATAGCTTACTGTTAAGAGAATGAAAAGATAAGCCAAAGGGGGCTGGTGATATAGCTCAGTTGGTAGAGTGCTTGCCTCACATACACAAGGCCCTGGGTTCAATCCCCAGCACCACCACCAAAAAAAGATAACCCAAAACCGGGAGAAAGTGTTTTCAATCTCAAGACTGATAAAGGATGTACAACATACCAATCTCTCAATACTCAAAAACCTGGAAACAAACACCTCAATAAATACCAGAGCAAAATATGTGAAAAGATAGTTCACCGAAGAATATATATGGACAGAAAATAAAACTGTGAAAAGATACTCAATATCATTTATCATTTGGAAATGCAAATTAAAACAATAATTATATACCACTACCCATCTATTAGAACGGCTAACATCCACAAAGCTGACAATATTAAATGTTGGCAAGGATTCAGAGCAACTGGAACTCTTTTATTTTTTTCCTGATGGTGGGAATGCAACCTTGTGCAGACACTTGGGAAGATGGTCTGGCAGTTTCTTAAGAAGTTAAACATAGACTTGCCTTATAATCTAGCAATCAAACTCATAGGTGTTTGTGTTTCCAAGTAATTTGAAAATTGACCGTTACAGTTTCTGAATTTCAACTGTGTGATGATAATCACACAAAACTTCTACATGAATGTTTATGGCAGCTTTATCAAACCCAAGTACCATACACACACACACACACACACACACACACACACAAGAAGCCGATCCAAAAGACCACATATTGCATATCTCTATTCATATTTATTTTGAGAAAAAGTAAAACTATAGGGGCAAAAAGCGTATCAACAGTTTCCAGGGATTAGAAAAAGGAAGTGGTTTATTACAAAAGAAATACACAGAGGAATTCTTAGGGCAATGGAACTACTTTGAATGGTACTGGGATAATGGGTGCATGACTCTGTGCATTTGTCAAAACTCATAGAGCTTTATACCAAAAAAAGTAAAGAGCCAGTTCTAATAATTCTAATGTATTTTAAAGAAGAAGAAACAGGAGGAGGAGGAGGAGGAGGGTAGTAGTAGTTGTTTTGAGGATCTAAGGGTAGAACACAGACTATGACCAAAGAATCTAACACATTCCATATGTATATAGATACACTCACTGAAAATGGTGGGAAGGGGAGAAGTTCATGAGTAACTTTGGAAAATGTTTCGACAAAATTCAAAGACTCAAAACAAAAGGAACCATATATGAACAGATATTAACTGTACTTTAGTTAATAAAGTTGTGTCTTACAGGCATGATGTAACAAGTCTGAAACTGGTTTACATATATAAGGGATCAGATTAAAAAGCCAGTGAATCCTAGTGAAGTGACGCTTGCCTGTAATCCCAGCTTTAGTAAGCTGAGGCAGGAGGATCACAAGTTCAAGGCCAGCCTAGGCAAATTAGTAAGATCCTGTCTCAAAAAAATTGTTTTCAAGTTTTTAAAAAGCTGGAGATGTAGCTCAGTGCTCCAGTGCCTCTGGGTTTAATCTCCATGAGCCCCAAATAAACTGAAGGGGGAAAAAGTAAATGAAAGGTGAATGATGAAAGCCAGGTTTCTCAATATTAAAAAGGGGCAGTTACAGATAGGCAAGAAGACTAGAATGAATCCTGAGACACTGAATTGGAATTAGAAACATCCTCATTATGAGCTCTTATTTAGCTTAGTACCAATACAGATGGATAGAGATAGGTGCAGGTGTAGGTACACGGGTCAGTATTCAGACATAGAGTTCCTTTTTCTGTCAGCTAAGAGGAGCAATGACCATAAGCTCCCCCAGAGTCCAAGACTCCCTGGAAAAATAAATGGCTGGTTCTAGGGTTGAGGCAAATTCAAGATGGGTCTAGAATATGTCTCAGCGCCAGAAAACACATGCTCAAAAAGGAAACTGATAAAAAAAAAAAAAGTAAGAGACTGAGGTCAAGCTGTTTAAGACAGCTTTTTCATCTCTGTGACCAGAAGATCTGACAAGAACAGTTTTAGCGGAGGAGAAGTCTATCTGGTGCTCTTGGGTGCAGGGTCTCCATTCACAGATACCAGACCCATGACTCTGGACCCAAGATGAGGCAGAACATCACAGCAGAAGGGCAAGTGGAGGAAAGCAGCTCAGGACATGCCCATCAGAAAGCAGAAGGAGATCTCACCCCAAAGGTACACCCCCAGGGACCCTCCTCCTCCAGCCACACCCACCTGCCTACAGGTACCATCCAGTTAATCCATTCAAGTGGATAAATGCCCTGGTTAGTTAAGCGTGTCATAAATCGATCATTTCATCTCTGAACTTTCTGTTTGGGTTTGGTTTGGGTAGTGGGGATTGAGCCCAGGGGAGCTTTACTGTTGAGTTACATCCCCAGTTCTTTTTACTTTTTTTATTTTGAGACAGGGTCTCCCTAAGTTGTTAAGGCTGGCCTTGAACTTTCGATCCTCCTGCCTCAGCCTCCCAAGTAACTGGGATTACAGGTGTGTGCCAGTGCACCTGGCTCACCTCTAAACTTTCTTCCGTTGTCTCACACATGAGCTTCTGGGGGACACCTCATATCCAAACCACAACACATGTCCAAGCACCCCAGGAGCCAAGCTGAGAGAGCTCCACATGCCTAAAGCTAGAACAACTGGAGCAACAAAATAAATAACACAGGACGGAAGCATTATCCAAGTAAAGTATTTAGTAAGCAAATGAATGGGGAAGGAGAAACAAATCTTTCTTACAAAAAGAATTTCAAATCATTTATGCAGGTGATCCACCCTTCCTTAGCCAGGAGGTGAAGTTACCATTTTATCACCAAGTATGCACAGGATTTATGACTCGCTTCCAAAGAACAAAGTGTGGAAAAGGGGGAAATGTAACTTTGGAGGAAGAAGCCTGGCAAACACTGCTTTGACCAGGTCATGCCCACAGGACACTTAATGGGCATTTGGAGCACAAATTTTAGGTCATTGTTTAAAGTTTCATCATAATTTTAATATTTAATGATGACCTATAAAATCAATACTGTTTATTCATATCAATGGAAGAGAAGATAATTTGAACTCTTCCATTCCTTGGGTTGATAACCGCTGTGTTACTGCACCTATATCTGGTCGGTTTCTTCTATTCCTACCTAAGTATAAAACTTGAAGCCCCACTGGTAAGTCACTGAGCTCCCAGCAGCTAGGGTTGGCTCTGTTGATAGTGCTAGGTTTGTGGTTGGAACAGGGCACAAGAAGCATCAGGCATGACTCCTGAAGCCTCTTCCAGCCATTCATCAGATACGAAGTCAACAAGCGTATCATACTCCAAAGCCGGAGGAAGGACTCTCCGCTCAGGAGTCAGTGCTGAATGGACTCATAATCTACTCTTTGGAAAGTAGCATTTCATGCTCCACTGCAGCCCTTGGAGCTAATTTGAAAATATGCCCAATAATACATCATTGATTTCTTTCTCCCTGAGAAGAAAGTCATCAAGTGCTAGAGAAAAGACCAACTTGCTCTAACTGAGCTCTTTGTGCCCTGAAGAATTTTGGCAACTTGTCCTCAGTATTAAAACTCACGATCATTCGGCTCCGAGGCAGTAGGTTCAGGCTGCAGAGACAATAAACATAGTGCTGAACACATAAGTTGTGCATTAACGCTTGCTGTCTCAAAAACTGAGTGTAGACATTGCCAGTGTCATGCAGAAATGTTTTCATTTCATTCCTGATTCAAAAATTCTTGAGAGCTTCTTGCTCTCTGGCTCGGGTACTTCAGTGCAGAGGCTCTTGTGCTGATTAGGTGCTCGTTTCTTGACTTGGCCTATTTAAAAAATATGCCATCGGCGGATATGATTTGGATATATTCACAATTTTCACTATGTCCACCAAGTTGGAACCCAAATCAGGCTGCATAACATTGGCTATTAATTGTCCTTGACAATACTTCAGCTTGTGGATTAATATTAGCAGAGCAAACTCTGTCAATCAACACTCACCCCATACACACAGGTAGGTATGCTCAGAGAAGCTCCCAGAACATTCTTGCTGTCTACCCCACAGTTCATGAACTAATGCGCAACTAAATAGAAAAGTACTTTTGCCTCATGTGCTTTTTAAGTGACAAACAAGACCAAAGTCTCTAAATTCCACTCCCTCGTATATGGATCCCATGGATCCCATGAGCTAATTCATCCTGTACCCATAAGTGGTTTCATCAAACCATACACAGTGACAGCTGCCCTTCATATTGCCTGTGATATCCACCAGCATCATTTTTAACAGCATTATATTTAAAATGAATCTTTCCGTCACATTTTTTTGCTTTCTCTCCAAGTGTGTTTTTCATCTCCAAGTTTCCCACCACCAGTGTAACCAGTACCTTTTTTTTTTTGCTATGACTGCAACTCCAAATGACACTTCTAGAGTTCTAGTTGCTCCTCTAGCTTTACTGTCAAAATTAATCAGTTGGAAGATTACTCAGTAGGTTCCTGGGCTCCAGGAAGAAGCAAACAAGAACTCCAAGAGCACCACAGCACTACTTGACAAGGCTGCACAGCAGGCAGTGTATCGGGCACCAGGGAAGAATGAGCTGTTCCCAATAAGATCCAATTTCTAATTTGTCCTCATGCTTACCTGCACTCTTCTTTGGACAGTCGGTGCAGTTTTACTGGTTCTGGCACACAGAAGCTCATTCCACATTTCTGTGTTGCAGAGTTCACATCATTGTTTTCATAGTTACTTTTGTGCTTCACTGAACCTCTTTTAAGCCACCGACCCCTCTTTGTAAACCGGGAAAGCACTGTGACACGTTTCAAGCTAGAGAGATGCCTGTGCTTTCATGTTCCCTGTAGACTTTGACACTGAGTGTTCTCCTGGTCTCCATTTCACTGGCTTCCCAGATGTTACAATGCAAAAGTGATTATGATGGATGAAAATAAACATCCACGTACATAAACATCAACCTGCAAATGACATGTAAATACATCGACCTGGAAGACTGAATTCTGTTCACTGAAATGTGACAGAAGATGACATTGTGACAATGCTGCTTGTACGCAACCACCTTTAAGCAGACAGAACAATGTAGGGGGAACTCTGTTAAAAATCAATAATCAGGGGCTGGGGATGTGGCTCAAGCGGTAGCGCGCTCGCCTGGCATGCGTGCGGCCCGGGTTCGATCCTCAGCACCACGTACCAACAAAGATGTTGTGTCTGCCGAGAACTAAAAAATAAATATTAAAAAAAAAATTCTCTCTCTCTCACTCTCTCTCCTCTCTCACTCTCTCTTTAAAAAAAAAAACAATAATCAGCCTTACAAATACAGAAAATGGATACGAATACTATGGCCCCATTGGTTTTTTTTTTTTCTTTTGAAAATACCTGTGAATCACTTGATAGCTGGGTGGAGACCACAGTAATTGGAAATCGGCTCACTCTTGATCTTCCAGGTTACTAAATCAGTAATGCTTGTTCTATTTTTTCCCAAGTAGTTCTTTTCATTTTTTTAATTTAAAAACAACTTTTTAAATTTCCAGAACCACTTTTCCCCCTCTTTGACCTTGGAATCCAGAGTCTAGTAACTATGTAAGATTTGTATCATTTGTATAAACTGGCTTTGCCCTAAATCTAAATCATAGCTCCCTATTCTGGGTCTAGTTAGGTTTTCCTCCAAGCTACTGAGCCCATTAAATGACTTAGGGGTGGCCTCTGGCTCCCCACATCACTCAGTTCAGGCAGGAGGCTGGACTTGTGTAGGCCCCGGGCTGGGTGCCCCTGCAGCAGGGACTGTTGAGCTCCTAGGAAGTCATCCAGGTTCCCAGAGACTCCGGGAGGTCTAGTCCCCACCCCTCCCCACACCCAGAGGGAAAGAGAGCAGGTCAACCCCACAGGGAGGCCTCCCCTGAGGGAGCCAGGATCGGTGGAGTCAGGAGCCCATCCCTGGGGTTCAGTAGGCTCTTATTTAAGCTTGTCCAGAAAACCTGGCTTCCTCCCAGATCCTTGGACACAAAAACTAGTGTCCCAAAGCAACCCTCTTCCAGAGCAAACCTGCAGGGACCATACTACCATACTGGTACTAGTCATGACCCTGGCAAAGAGAAGGAGACAGGGGATCCCCACAGTGCATCTAGGCTGGCATCAAAGTGGTCCCCAGAGAGATTTCTGGGGGAAAAAAAAAACTGGCATGCCCTGATGAGAACCCTTTTGTAATTCTCCACCAGCCAAAGAAAAACTGCCAGCTCTCGGCAGGTCCCCTGGATTCACTGTGGCCCTCAGAGACACACGATTTATGTCTGCATAGACATTGCCTTTGCACACCTGGATGCTGTTACATGCTGCCTTGGTATCTTGCTTCCAATGTTCTTCTAACTCAGGACTTATATCAGGTAGCACTTCCTCCCTAAACTCTCCCTAAACCCCATTTGAGCTAAATGTCCCTCATCACTGTCCCCACAGCCCACTTCACATAACATCTACCCCAGATGGTACTGTCTTCTTCTAAACTGTTAGCACCTCAAGGCTGAGGGCCATGACTTATTTATTTATCTACCCCCCACCCCATGCCCAGCATAGTACCAGCCACTTGGCATGTCCACAACAAATCCATTTATTGAGTTAAATTAAACCCATGTCACAACTTACAACTTGAATGAAATTCCTACTCTTTTTACAGTCCCCCTCCTTGAACAAATTTTCTATGAGCACTTAATAAATTAAACCCAAGTGTCTAATGCACCATATACATGATCAAGAGCTTTCCATTATTTGACAATGCAACATTAGATTTCAAGAGTTATTTGAGGTGAGACTATTATCTGGCCTTGGGATTCTGCATATGAATACTTTTGCCCGAACAATACTATACAGTTTGTCTAATATTTGAAACCCTTGTTCATCTAGGCCAGAAAAACGATTTGTACTGAGTTCTTAAGGTTGATCCTCAAGGTTGCAAAGTTCTTTAACAAACCATGTGATGAGGGTCAACGTGCACTATTACAGGAGACTCTGCTTTGCCAGAAGGACTCCTCCAACCAGACCACAGCCTCCGTTTGTCTAGGAGTGATCCATAGTTTCCGGTCCATTACGATGCATTCCTTTCCAACCCCTGTATGGCTGGCCTGATTGACAACTGTCGCATCGACACCATATAATTGCCACTACCCACTTGGCAGCCATTCTCATGGTGTGCTGGTTCTCAGACGAAAACAGCTTGGGAAAAAGAGAAAAACATCTTTTGAAGTGAACCCCTATTTCTTACGTTTGCAGGAAAGGAGAGAAAATGGCAGGGGTGGGAAGCCTGCAGAGAGCGGATTTTTAAACTTGACAAGGAGGATGGATTTTCCGTTCACATGATACAAAAGCTTCCAAGATCACACAGTTTCCTAAAAGATGAGGATTTGCCTTCAAGAGATACCTCTTTGTCATATAGATGCCACCACTTCAGGCCATTGTCAGAGAGTATGACTTTGAGCCACCTGCTCCGTGCTCTTAGAAAGCCTCAATAAGAGAAGTGACGTTCAAGAACGAGGCCTAAAGTCCCCCCTTCTAGCTTCCTTCCTACCTGTTGTGCAGGTTGAACCACCTGGAGCTACACACATGGGGCCCCCATTCCCAGGCTCCCCGAGGCAGGCACTGGGTTGTTTAGCATCAACTTGTATTGCGCATCATTACAAAAGATGGTATATAAAAGGTGATTCTGCTTTTGTTATAAATCTTATTGTTAAGGAAATGGTTCTGATAACAAATTTCAATGAGAAGGAAAGCATGAGAAACTCACTGTCTCTGTGACCAAAAGATCGGACAAGAACAATTAGAGGAGGAAAAGTTCATTTTGGGTTTCAGGGGTTCAGTCCATGGTGAGTCAACTCCATGGCTGTGGGACCAGTGAGTTAGAACACCGTGGCAGAAGTGCGGGTAGAGGAAGCAGCTCAGGACATGCAACCAGGAAGAGAGAGCCCTCTACTCGCCAAGGGACAAAATATAAACCTCAAAGTCACACCCCCAGTAACTGACCTCCTCCAATCCCACCTTATCTGTCTACAGTTACCACCTAGTTAATCCATATCAGTGGATTAATCCACTGGCTAGGTTAAGGCTCACATAGCCCAAACGTTTCACCTCTGAAAATTCTTGCATTGTCTCACATGAGCTTTTGGGGCACACCACGTATCCAAACCATAATACTCAACAAACAAAAGTCTCAAGAGTCCAGAAAATTAAATTCAACCATTGTCCTGGATTAAATCTTGGAACAGGCAGGAGTAGTAGTGGGAAAACTGGTGAAATCCAAATGAAGTTCGGAGTTTAGTTTGTTAGTATGCGCCCATGTCAAATTCTTAGTTTGAGCAAATATAAAATGTTAACACGAGGGGAAATTGGATGAGAAATATAGGGGAACTCTAATACCTTTGCAACTTTTCTATAAATCTAAATTATTCCAACATAAAAATTTGATTTTCAAAAAAATTTGCATGAGAAACTTAAGAAAAAACACATCTCTCAAGAGAGTCCTATATGCATCCTTCTCTTTAGCAAGAGATACCCGTCACTTACGGTCCTTCTCATGTCCCTTTTGCTCAGAGCCAAATTCTACGCTGGATGATGTCAATTCCACTAACCCTTAGGGTTGCCACGAGAACTTCCTTGGTTTTCTTCCTCTGTGTTTCCCCCTCCTAGCCCCAATCAAGCCCCAACACATTTTTGCTGTTGTTGTCAGAAGCCAACTCTAATCCTGTGAGGAAGAGGCTCAAAGACAGGAGTGCAAGACGGTGACGGTGACGTGATGGCCCAGGAAGTCACGGGTCCTGAGGTTCGGCTGAAGGAGTCGGGCTCCTTTCCTCCTTTCAACAAAGATGACTCAGGGGAGAAACGATGGTTATCTTCAAAAGACTGAAGGATGGGCCTTAAAGGAACAGCCAAGATTTGCTCTGCACTGTACCAAAAGGCCAAATCCCAACCCAGGGTGCAAATCACGACAGAAAGACTTCATCTGGCATAAGGAAGAAGAAACAAAGCTGGGGACGAGACAGTCAGTCGTTAGTACCCCTCCCTTCCCCAGAGATGCCTAAGCAGCACCTAGGTCATGCGAAGCGCTCCCAGGTACACACATGGGGCCGAGCCTGCCAGGCAAAGCTTTGAGTAGCAAGGCTCTCATCCAGAGCACCTGATAGGAAGTCTTTGTTGAAGAGATTAGACTAAAAGATCTCTACACTTTTTTTGCAGTTGCAAATTCTGAGATTCTATGGAAGTAGTCTATATGACAGTTCTGACTGGTAATTGTCATTGCAGTGCTTACTCTGAGCCATAGGTACCCTCCAGAGCCATGACCTCTCTCAATCCTCCCACCCACTCTTCTGGTCGGCCCAACAGGAGCGTCTGAGCTGGCCAGGCCTTTCCGCACTGCTGTGATCTACAGTGGCAGTTCTTGTCAGCTGGCTACAGCATGACATTGCAAAGGGTGAGCCTGAGACACTTCTGTTGATTTGGAAAGAGGTGTGGGTGATGGAGTCAGGTGACCAATTTAGTCAATAGCTGTGGTCCTATAGCAAGCCACCAAGTGACGTGCTGAGAAGATGCCAAGTCTGTCTGATCAGGAAGGAAACCTGCTCACCCCTGGCTCCAGCAGAACCTCTTCCTCTCTCTGTATTTGGGTTATGGATGGGTCAGATGTACCCTGTGGCACTGCTAGCTGTGTGGCCTAGGGACAGTGACTCAGTTCACCCCTTGCACTCTCCAGGGGCTAGATGAGTGTCTAAGGACCCTGGTTCTAATCACTGATGATAAGTGGAGGGGAACTCGTATTTCAACAACATCCAAAATTCAGATAATGAACTAAGGATCATCTAAACATTTCATCCTGAGCTTTAAACTTTACAAAGTCCTCACTCACCAACAGTTTTGTTTTCTATCCTTAACACCCCAGAAAAGTAGTTATTCACCCCCAGTTTTAGCATCTGCAAAATGGGGCTACGGGACTAACCCAGTGCTCCACCCTGGTGACACGGGGGGACCCCTGCAGAGCCAGCAACAGCCCTTGTGCAGTCCCAGCTTGGGCTGCAGAAGGACTGGGGACCATGAGTGTTCTTGCTACCATTAGGGGACGTGTGAAGGCAGAGTGGCATTGGCCCAAGGAGAACCACACCCAGGACATCTGAGGAAGAAACAGTGGTCACCAAGAGGAATCGTATGTAGAAAGAAGAAATAGCAGATGCTCAAGATTCGAGGGACAGCGGCAAGGGGCATGGCAACTTGTGTCTGAATGTCCAGGCACCATGTGGCCCAGGTAGATCCATCAGACACCACCCCACCTTTCTAATACCAGCAGTTGATGGGGAAGACAGGAAACAACAACCACAAACAAAGCAAAAAGTGTTAAATGCAATAATAATGCTAAGAAGAGATGGCGTGTGCTCTTGGAAATCTTAGTAGATTTTCTGAAAATAGTGGCATTTGGTCCAGTTCTTCACGGAGCGAGAGTTCATCAATGAGGACACAGGGGAAGGGGGAAAAGGAGGAGACTTTGCTCAGGAGGACAAGTTATAAATAAAGACACAGAAGCAGCAGAATTAAAAGTGACTTTCTGTAGGACTGGGGGAGGGGGTACAGGAGATCCCAATGGAAAAGTGGGCTGACTGGCTTGGTGCTTGCTAAGTGATTTCCACCTCACTTAGAGGGACTGAGGGGCATTTCATCCAGAGAAGATCATGGCTGCATTTAGTAAGGTGGTTCCAAAAGCAACTAAGAGCTAGAAACAGCAGAGGAGACCGAGGCAGGAACCCAAGAGGAAGCTCTTATGATAGTCTGAGTTACATTATTTGGGATCAGTTAGGGGCCGGGCAGGGAAACTGGAAATGGTGCCTGTGCAGCTGTTTGGGGCATTACCAGGTTATATCCCAGTCAAAGGTCCAGGTTTCCGGAAGGTGTTGATGACACTAGTGAGAAAAGTCATATTTGTACAGGGCTTTAGAGTTTCCACACCACTCTCCTTCCCTCCTCTCGGGCCTAGGCTCCAAGACTCCCTCTGAGTGCCCCTGACCACCCAGTCTTCCCCTCTAGGAGCCATTCCCTAGAGGCTCCAAATGCATTTCCCCACAGTTTCACAAACCTGTCATGGGCTCCTGTGCACTCCAGCTCTTCCACTGTCCTCCACCTGTGGGGCCATGGCTCCTGGATGTCACCCCCAGAAACAGGAAGACATCACCTACAAGATCCCTGGTTCCCCTTATCTCCACTGTCCTCTGAGAAGCCAGGTGGAATGTCCTAAGACGCCCACCTGTCACTAAGGCTCCTACCTCAACCTACCCCTAGTGTAGCAACCTGCCAGAAAGAGTAAACCTCCGAGATTTCAACAAGTAGAAGAGAATAGGATGATTGGCAACGCAGAGAAAGATAACCACTGTAGATAACTAGATGAAATGCTCAAGATTACTCAGAGGCAGAGCCATCATTAAATGACCTTGGCAACAGGAGATAAGAGGAATGGAAAGCGACAGATAATCCCTTAGTTTCAAAAAAATAAATAAATAAAGCTGAGTCCATCCTATGTGCTATTATTCTAAGTTGATGCTTTTAAAATCAAAGGAGACCAGTGAAGAGTTTTCAGGAAGGAAGTAAAATCCAAAGAAAAGACACAATAAAGGCTGTGTATGTACAAGACAGAGATCAACCACATCTCTGTACATACTGTCTCCCATTAATGGAAAGGCTACATATTTAACAACAGTGACAAGGGGCATCTGATCACTCCTTAGGGATTCACTGTTCTTTAGCCACTTAAGAGTCACGATTAATTTTTTTTTTTTTTTTTTTTTGCGGTTCCATTGAAAACACTGTTCCCCAGGGATATTCTAGTTGACTTTGAGTAGCAAATATCCCAACCAAGAGCAGAAATGCTCCAGTCAACCTACTCTCACAGATAGAGAAGTCTGCCCAGCCCAGGTCACTTTGTGACTGGGACCAGGATCCAGGCTGGCTCCAAGCCTAACTCAGTTTTCTCACCTATGCAGATAAGAACAGGGAGTCCTGGGAGGCAGGAAAGAGAGGCCCACGGTCACACCTAGGAATTAGTGGCAGAATCCACACTGGGATTGGGTCTCTTGAATTGCATATCACACCTCATTTTCTTCCTATATTTTTTTCTTTTCTTTTTTTTAAAAAAATGCTTATTTTTAGGTGTGGTTGGACACAGTGCCTTTGTTTTATTTACTTATTTTTATGTGGTGCTGAGGATTGAACCCAGGGCCTCACACTTGCTAGGTGAGCGCTCTACTGCTGAGCCACAGCCCAGTCCCTGTTTCTATTCTATAAAAGCCTGGGTGCACAGGAGGTGTGTCACCCAGAGCACCACCCTGCTCTCAGCACCTGAAAGATGGGGAGGGAGGACGGACAGCCTGTGCCAGGGTGGCTCTGAGGCAAGGCGGCCTGTGCCCTGGGTGCCCACAGCTGAGGCTCTTGAGAGGGAAGGCAGCATTCTTAGTCATTGCCTGGGGTGACAGGCGCCCATCAGGACTGTTCCAGGTACATCTGACATGGGGTCACTCTGCCTACACACAGTCAAACTGGCCTAAAACCAAAGTGTCTTGAGCTTTTTCACCAAATGTATGGGGACCAAGCTGGAAAAGAGGAAAGATCACGGTCCCAGGACAGCCTGGGTGTGAATAAGCTCCAGGCCAGACACCAGCTCAGGAAGTGTGGACAAGGTTCTTAGCCCCTTATTGCTTTTTCTGAAAAATGGAAGTGAGGAAACATGGCCAGTCTTTCATGCCTAGTTGTTGGGAATGCCAATAAAGCATGGCTATGAGGGCGATCTGAAACCTAGAAAGCCCTATTCAGAGAAAGTCATGTATCGTGAGCACCTGAAGCCTAACAATACATATTTGCTGAATGAATGAATGAATGACTTATCAAAGGAATGACATGGGAAGATGTTAGCTGTAATTATTACCAATATGTGGCTATCATGACCAGTATTCTTTTTTTAAAAAAAAAATCAATATGTAGAGTCTAATTCTCTGTCTCTGAATATGGGCTGGATTAGGGACCTGGTTCTAATGAAAATGTAGCACAAGTGACACAGAATGTAGCACAAGTGACACAGCCCCTGACTTCCAAGGCAGGGTTAGAAAAGGTGCCGTAGCCTGCTGCTCTCTCTGGGATGCTTGTCTTGCGCTTCCTAGCCGCCATGCTGGAAGGAAGCCCATGTGTCAATGGACAAGTCAAGTGTGGGTGTCCTGGTCCCCAGCACCAAGCATGGTCCTACAAACAACATCCGCACGCGGCCTTCAAGATGCCATCCGGTTGCAGCCTCCTGAGGGACCCCAGGGAGGGGCTCCTCCCCAGCTCAGTCAACAATGAGTGACTGCCTTGTGAGGAGGGGAAAAGTGGGTGTGGACATGTTCTGAAAGCAAGAGGCTCCTCCTGGAGCAAGTGCCTCCCAAGAGCACAGGAAGGGGGCAGGAGGCCCAGCAGCTGGAGCTGAAGGCCCTGACTGCAGCCCAGCGGCAGCCGCCCACAGCACTGGGTTTTCTTTAATAGCCAATTATAACTGTCATCCCCACCTTTACCTTAATCTTTGAAATTAGTTTTTCAGGCACTACCACCTCTTGAGATAATGGTCCATAAACTTCTTCACTAAGAAAAAACCAGCTGCACGCTCACCAGGCACACTGCACCGTGGGTTAAAGGCCGACGGCAGGTGCTGCCAGCTTCCCCGTCCAGCGGGGTCTATTTCCCATCACCCCTACGGCAAACCAGGGTGGCACCTCCAACCACCAAGGCCCTCGCAATCAGTGCAAACCCCAGAGAATCGGGGGTAACCAAACAACTGGTTGCTAACAGGGGGCTGGTTTTAATCGGCTTTGAAGGCAGCGTGGGGTTTAATTTGTGTTAATGAATTAGCGCCTACTGAAGTACTTTAAAATAAATGCGTAATGCTCTGAATTGAAAGTATGATTATTATTACTCTTTAAAAGCTAAATTTTTCCCTTGCGAATGAAACTCCACGATCACGGGCTGGGGATGTGGCTCAAGCGGTAGCGCGCTCGCCTGGCATGCATGCGGCCCGGGTTCGATCCTCAGCACCACATACCAACAAAGATGTTGTGTCCGCCGAGAACTAAAAAAAAATAAATATTAAAAAATTCTCTCTCTCTCTCTTTCTCTCTCTCTTTAAAAAAAAAAGAAAGAAAGAAAGAAAGAAAGAAACTCCATGATCACAGTAGGAAGCATCCAGGAAAATGTCTGTACACATCAGGGCGTCATGCCCCGACCCCATCCCGCCAGAAGTAAAAGCAGAGGCCACTTTGCTCAGATGGACAGGCGGCCACCGGACCCCGATCCTTGTCCCTGCTCCCCAATAACACACCGACTTTGAGGAATCCAACCAGTTCACTGGCTCCCTTGTGGCGGCACCCGCGGTACCCATTTGCCCGTCTTCTCCAGACCAGCCTGTCTGTCTGCCCACTGTGGCAAGTCCCCTGTTGTTACTTAGTTTCGAGTTCTAACTCTTCATAAGGATTGATTCCTATGACTTTTCTTCTTAGAGTTCTTTCAAAGAACAAAGAAATAATTTACATCTTTTATATTAAAACTTATTGTATTTTGCCCTTACCTTAAAGTCCATTGGGACCCATTTTATCTAAGGACAATGTATGTAAGACACACTGCAGGACCCTGGTGATCTTCCCTTTCCTGTATCATGAGATAGCTCACTATTTCATTATCTTAGGAATTGCTTTTACTCACCATTACTCATCAATTGTTTCCAACCATACTAAAAAAGACGAAATATATATGTCTTATATATATGTACTGAAATGTATGATATATATAATTCGTATACCTATGTACTGAAATATATGATATACATAATTGTGTACTGGGAATTGAACCCAGAAGTACTCTACCCCTGAGATACATCTCCAGCCCTTTTCATTGTATTTTGAGTCAGGGTCTCAAACTTTCCATCCTCCTGCCTCAGTCTCCTGAGTTGCTAGAATTACAGGTGTGCCCCGCCACACTCAGAGGCAAAAATAATTTTTAAATGGAAGAGTGACGGAATGACCCAGAAGGATATGGCAGTGGTAATGCCGAGCATCATGTGTTGTTTTCTTATTGCCAAAGAATGGCCTCATGTTTCAGGGAGGTATGAAAGAAGGCACAGATACCACTTCTATAGTCCGCTTTCAGTCTTCATGGAACACAATCGACAATTCATTTTCCTCTCTTAAAGGCAAAGAAAAGCAAATGAACAAAGAAAGACATCTCAAACTATTAGACCAACCAGAAGATGAAATGAGAGCAGCTCTCAGGATTCTAATGACGGCAAAATGTATCCAATACGTGAAATCTCAGACTGAGTCCTCAGATGGCACTAGCTGGAGTGAATTTTCTCAAACCTAGGATCAGTGTCTAACAATGCATCTTGAAGGACAAAAAGGGAATACAGGGTTTTCATCCTGTTAGTCAGCAGGGAGGACTTTATTATGCCATAATTTGTGACAGGAACCTGGAGCACCCCACTTTGTTAAAAGGCCATGTGACAGCATTATTTCATTTTGGATGATGTTCATGCATCAGAATTCCCTTGATGCAAAGAATTTTGCTACATTCAGATTCTTATTAAAATTTCTAATAAAGTTGTTTTTCACTATCCCCTTTCCTCACTTCTATAAAATATTCATAGAATAACTTGAAACATAAGAGTAAATAAATAACCCATTGGACCCTGATGGTTAACGGTGTTGACCATTTGCCCTGGTGTCCTGGGGCTCAGATGAGGTACAGATAGATAGTCATGTCTACCTTCTAGAACCTTCTCTTACTGTTCTAGTCCACCTGGAACTTGCCCTCACTCTGAATTACTCTTCCAAGAACCTCCACAACAATGACTTAATGTAGGCTATGTATTTGCTAGGTCTCTTACCTAAACCAAATCACAAAGATCTCTAGGGCAAAGATATCTGTCCAACAAACCTTTGAAAGCTGTGGCTGGGACTGTAACCAGCCATAGAGACACAATGGCAGGCCAATAGGCATCGCCCTTCCCCTGGTGGTGTTTACCCAGAACCTGGGTCATGGCCATGCCAGAACCAGATCACAGGAGGACCCTATGAAAAGACTCAGAGCTGGTATGGACAGACCTGGGATTGATGAGTTCTTCCATCCGCAGGACCCAAGGAAAACGTCAGCTCTCTGAAGAGTGTTCTTCCTCTGAGAAATGGAGATCTGTTTTCTTTTGGGGGCAGGGGGGAGTGTGTGCATTAGTTTGCTTGGGTGCCATAACAACACCGCAGCCCGGGTTCTACAACAGTGGACTTTCACTTCCCTCACGGTTCTAGAGGGTGAACGTCCAACATTGAGAACACCAAGTTTGGTTTCTCGGAGCTCTGTCTTTTTAGTTTGCAGATAGTCACCTTCATAACCTCTCATGGCCTCTCTGTATGTGTCCTTTCCTCTTCTTATTAGGACTCCAGTCGTATTGTGGTAGGGTGCACTGTGTGCCTTCTTCTTACCTTAATCACCTCTTTAGGGTCCTGTCCCCAAATACAGTTCTCCTGGGGGGTAGGGCTTCAAGGTGTGAATTCAGTCATGAGAGAGGGCGATGAGGATTAGAGCATATTCCTTAGATAATGTCCCTAGCACACCACAGACACTCGATCTGAAAGCACCTACTTACCATTAACGTCTCTTGACACCCAGGCCAATACCTTTCTTGCAGAATTCTTTGAACAAGCTGAGAGAACAGAATCCATTCCCTGATGTTTTCTTCTTTGGGAGAACTCTACCTATTTCTTTGAGTCTTTCCTCATGTTTTCCCTCACTGGCAAATGAGAGCATGAAGGCTCTCATTTGGACCAGGGGAATCATGTCTTTCATTCATTTGCTGCAGCGATGAGCTCTGTGCTTGCCCACGGTCAGCGCTTCCCCAGGGATATGAACTGGACAAGTAGTCAGGACTCAAGACGTAGCTGGTGATTGACTTTATCTGGGTACCGGGTTGTTTTCACATACAGACTTGTAAGACATGGGAGAGCGTGCACCACATTTGGGGTCTGACGGATGGGATTTAACTGAGGCCTCTGCTACTTACCAGTGTGTGACCCTGAGCATGTCACTTTACCTGCAACTCCTTTCTTCATGTATAAATTGAGAGTAATAGCAACCATTTTACACACTTGCTTTGAAACCTAAATAATATCTGTGCAATCACCTACCCTGGCACATACTAGGAGATCAGCAAATTCTCCAAATTTATGAGACCTTATCTGAGTATGCATCTCTAGGGAGGTCAGGGGTCAAAATGAACAACACTGTTGTGCTCCCACCAGCATGTTCGTACAGGTAGACCTGGGCCCAGATGGATAAAAGTGGAAAGGTGAGATGTCACAGTGAATAACAGGGGACAGTGCTGGGCTAGGCGCGTGGTCCCTCTCATGATGTCCTGGGCCATTAGACCTTCCAGATCTTTCTGGCACCCAAGGGACTCCCCCTCCTATAAGTGTGTGTGAGTGTGGGGGGGCGGATATTTGTTCTGTGGGACACTTACCTTCCTCCATGGCCATTGGGGGTACAGAGTAAGGGGGATCAAGTTCAAATTGGGTCACTCAAATTCTCTTTTACAGTTGATTCTCTATCTAGGGCAAGGAATGTTCAAGATAATTCTGGAAAATACTGTGCCAGAAAACACAGTGTTTGAAGACGAGTAGGGTCAGATCGGGAGCCACTGGCCACATCTGGGGCAATTTGAACATCAAAAAAGTGATGATTACTGTGTTTATGACTCACCAAGGGTTTGGGTCTTGTTTTCCTCCAGTGTTCAGTGGAACCCCGGGGCCTCCGGCACGCTGGGCAAGCACCACACCACAGAGCTACTCTCTTAAGATCTGCAAACCTACAGTGCTCCTACAGAGAGGAAGAGGCAAAGGGAAGGCAAGTGAGGGGGTGCTCTCCTTTACTAAGGCCAGTAAGAAACTAGGAAGGAGTGTAGAAAATCACCACTTTCAACTCACAACATAATTGTTGATTCAGGTAAGGAGGCCAAAAACATACTGGGTCAAAAGGTGTGGGGGAAAGAGAATATTCGCCATCGTCTCAGGGGAAAGATCCAACAGTGGTGATATCTCCTTACACCACCAGCAGTTCCTCGTGATGTGATGACTCAAGAAGCACCCAGAGCACTTGCCGAATTGCTTGACCAGGCAAATCCGGGAGGACGCACATTCTACGAGACAACTGGCCAGTAAGTGTCCAAAGTTAGTGTCAAGAAACACAGGACAGGGAGACCATTCCAAATTTTACGTGATTAAATGAATGACCCAAAACATACCACATATCAGCTTTGACTGAATTCTTGATTTAAAAAAAAATAACATTTATAAAGGAAACATTAAAAACACTGGATATTAAATGCTGGATTATGACTAATTTCCTTAAATATGATGAACATATAGTGGTTGGGGAGAAAACTGCTTATCTTAGGTGACGCATGCTGAAAACTTCAATGGAGAGGTGTGGTGATGTGTCCCACTGGGGGTGAAGAGCACGTGCACAGGTCTGGACCTGAACCCCTGGTGTGTCTGACACAAGGCTTATTGTCCTATCAACTTCTTAGGAGTGCAGACACTTGCTCCTCATCTTTGGGAATTTGCAATTGGCTTCAGAAACGCAAAACGCTCAGCGTTGGCCATTCAAACGGAGGAGAAGTGAACCCAGAAACCGTGAGCAGCCACCTTCTCCCCCCCCCCATGCTTAGGAAAGTGGGGGACACGCCTGGCTACAGAGGCAAAAGCAGCAGACACCCGTTCTTGAGGCTGACCCTTCTCCCAGGACTTTCAGCGATTGGCCCTTGACTCTGCAGGTACGGGAAATGCTCCCAGCATTCCAAAGGCTTCCCCCTCAGGGGTCTGCTTACTGACCAGGACCCTGAAGACCCCATCCCTAGGGATAAGGAGGAGCAGCCTCTAACCCGTGTCTCTGAAGGCATGAAAAGATGTCTAGGTGAGCTTGTCTGTCGCGACTAAGCTTGTCGTGTTAAGGAGGTAACCCAGGAAAAGTCAGAAAACCCTGCAGGGTTCTTAGGGCACTTCCAGAGGGCTCCCCGAAACACACCAGCACCACCCCAGAGTTGGTAGAAGGAAGGGCCTTAAGAACACGCATTTTATGACTCAGGTGGCCCCAGACATGCAAAGAGAATCACCAAAGCTGGGGCAGAACCCCAGAACCCAGTGTCGCACCTGGTGAAAGAGGCCTTCAAGGTACCTCGCAGCAGAGACCGGGCAGAGGGGGCCAACAAGGACAGGAGATTGGAGAAAAGGGGCAGCTCCCAGCGACACTGAAGCAACTGCCTCCTCAGGGAGACCCACAAGGCCCCCGGAAATGGACCATGATGCCTCCATCAGCACCAGTGTACCCACTGCTGAAAAGGGGGCCCGGGAGGAGGGCCCTGAGGCTTCTGAACCCGGGAAACATCACCATCACGTCAGCGAGCCTCAGGTAACCTTGACATGGCAGGTCACAGTCTGTTTCAAGTTCTCTGAGGTTTTCTTTGACAGAGAAACAATTTCAAGTAGTGCCTGTGCTTGCCTGATACCTTAGTTCTCATGGGTAGTCTAGAAAGAACCGTTTAAAATGGATACATGAGGCAAGAGCAATGGGATAAATGTTTATGAACGAAGATGGTAAAGATGAAACATCTGAGTCACTGGTAAGTGTGTATGTGGACGGACTGAAGTCACTATCATAAATTGTTGGCATGGAGAGAAACAACCGAAGCATGCTCTCCTCTGGCTATTTACCAAACAGTGAGATTACCAAGAATTAACATTCTAATTAACATATGTAAATTCTATGTGAAAAAAACACAAAAAGGATCAGAAGCTGTGTTCCAATAAGAAAATCATAAAGGATTTTCACACTTGAAAAGGATTAGTTTGTGTAAATTCAAAACCTAGCAAGGATTGATGTAAAATACAAATTTAAGAGAGAAACAGCAGGCAAGATACAGCGATAAGAAAGTGAGGAGGGGGAGGATATGTTTGGGGTGAGAAAGGTTAAAAGAAAGAAGATGTTTTTGGATGGGAAGGATTATGCCCAGTAAAAGAAGATTTTTATCTTAAGTAAATGTCTGGATTGTTCCAAGAGGGAAAAAAAGATAGGACAAAAGCTAAAAGTGAAAGTCAGTCTGCGGCGGAGAGTGGTAGCAACTTGCCAGAGGTTGGGAAGGGCCCTGGAATAAAAGGAAACTTGTGTGCAGTTAAGAGATTTTCTAGAATTAAAATTTAACACACTGGTGTAAAGCCAGTGCCTAGCTATTTATGTTTAAAACAATAGGTTTTCTTAAAATATTCATCTGCTCTGAGTAAAGTGTACAAAGAACAGACTTAAGGAACAAAGATTTCTATCTTACCAAGATAATTTCCTGTGTTTTCGACTGTCTTTGTTAGGTTTTTCATTACAAAAGGAAATCGAGTCTTCAAAGGGTAAGGATCTGTTTAAGCACCTGCATTAAAGTCTTTTAAATGGTGATTATAACTCTGGTTAAGTAAACAACTATTATTTCACAATGATATGTGATGTGCTCTATAAATATTCTAGATTTTATGAACTTGATAAAATCTGAGGGTCCTGTCATATTGCTGTCAGTCATACTTGTTTTCTTGAAATGCGGTATACAATGGAAACCACTGCATTTCTTTGTCAATTGTTAAGCTCTCTCCAAAATTCTCAACATGACAGTTCTAAGCCCTTGACACTCATGGTTTTATTTAACTTCTGCCTCTCATATTTCTGCAGAAGTACAACTCCCAACAAAATCGCGTGGTTCAAGTGTTTTGAGATGCCTACAAGACAGATACGATTGAACTTTACCAGGGGCTCTAGACTGGTGGACCCAGCCTTCCAGGTGTTCAACTCAGAGGCCAAAGCCAGGGAGGACCAAGGGCTAAGAGGACAGCCAAAATTTTGACCTTTGCCCTCCAAGGTGAGCCAGAACCCGGGAGACAATGGGATCCCTCTAAAAGGGCCCTGCAACCCCAATGAATTACCTGACTTCCTGACCAGGGAGATTGGAGGGCCCTAGAGACTGGAAACCAACCAGTGCACATTCTGCAGAGGAGGGTCATTTGGAAGGAGAATGTCCCCAGTGATTTCAAGGGAAGCCACGAGATCAGCAAGACCCTGACCCATCGCAGAAGATGGCACAACTGATAGAGGGAAAAGACTGAAGGAGCCAAAAGGCCCCCACAAGTCCCTAAAAGCAACTCTTGAGAAGCCTCAACTGTCAGTAATAGTAGGAAGGGAAAAGGCTGATTTTTGGCTGAGTGGGGGGCCATCCACTCAGTGTTAAACACTGCAGGGAAATATCATCAAAGTAAAATGTGCTATTATGGGAGTGGAAGACAAGTTACACAGGGAGAATTAAAAGAGAAGGACGGTGGCCCTGTCATTTGGTATTTGTGGACACTTTCACAGGGCAAGTTGCAGACGACATGGCACTAGATAGGGTAGTGATTCTAATTGCAAAAGCCATCAGAGAACAGGAGGTGATAAGAGATCCAAAGTGCAGAACTGGTTATTTGGGTAAAATATACTGGAAGCATCGTTTATCAGGAGTCCAAGACCTTAGTCTGATAAAATAATCACAGAATCATAGTTTTTATGTAGAAAGAAACTCAAAAATCATCTAATCCAGACTTTTTAATTTAGGAATGAGAGATCCAGATTCAGAGAGGTCACTTGCCTAAAGTCAGCACCTAGTTGCCAAAATAAAGTAAACTTTATTTAAAAAAAAAAACTACTTGGTGCCTATGTAAATATAGCAAATGACCAATAGGAAGGAAGCAAAAGGGATGAGGCAAACATTTCAGGTTAATAGATGAGTAATAAAATTGAACAGATTTGTTAAAACACAGTGAATTAATGGCGATTCACAGCAGAGAAATACCGTGAGAACCAGATAAAAACTAGTGGGTAAATTTGATATAAGAAAACTAAGTGTATAGCTGGGCAGGCTGGAGCACACCTGTAATCCCCATGGCTCGGGAGGCTGAGGCAGGAGGATAGCGAGTTCAAAGCCAGCTTCAGCAACTTAGAGAGACACTAAGCAACTCAGTGAGACCTGTCTCTAAATAAAATACAAAATAGGGCTGAGGATGTGGCTCAGAGGTCAAGTGCCCCTGAGTTCAATCCCTAATACCAAAAAGAAAAAGAAAACTAGGTGTATGATCCAGGCATGGTGGCACTCACCTTGTAATCCCAGTGGCTTGGGAGGCTGAGGCAGGAGGATCCAAGTTCAAACCAGCCTTAGCAACTTTGAGAGGCCCTAAGCAACTTAGTGAGGCCCTGTCTGGAAATAAAACATTTTTTAAAAATGGGCTGGGGATGTGTCTCAGTGGTTAAGCACCCCTGGGTTCAATCTCTGGTACAAAAAAAAAAAAAAAAAGAAAAAAGAAAGAAAAGTAGGTGTATGTTTGAGAAACTCCATTTCTACTTTGGCTAGCCATAGTTCTCAGCCTCAACTATACATTGCATTAATATCACCTGAGAATAAAAGATGTTCCCAAAACAATGAACCTCACTCCCTGAGGCCAGCTAAACCAGAACCTTTGGGAGTGGCCTCGGCTTTTGTTTCAGAAACACCCAGATGAGTCTAAAGGCCACCAGGCAAGAGCCTCTGAGTTAGAGTATAGCATGTGCAGAGAAATGGCCGGGGGTCAGAATAATAGAGATCAACTAAGAAGGCCAATGTAGCTGGGTGCGGTGGCGCCGCGCACCCGTGATCCCAGCAGTTTGGGAGGCTGAGGCAGGAGGATTACAAGTTCAAAGCCAGCCTCAGCAAAGCAAGGCGCTAAACAACTCAGTGAGACTTTGTCTCTAAATAAAATACAAAATAGGGCTGGGGATGTGGCTCAGGGGACGAGTGCTCCTGAGTTCAATCCCAGAACCCAAAGAAAAGAAAGCCAATTTAAAAGAAACCAGAAGCATCAATGTCTTGACCCAGCTTGCGGTTAGTAGAAATGGGACGAAGCGAGAGGGATTGTATCTGGAAAGTCTGTAGGACTGTGTGGCTATTGACATGTGGGTTTGAGGTGGAGGGAAAAATGAAAAATACTACAAAGGTTTGTGGCTCAGGCAAATGGTAGAAGGGCATTTTCTTACTAGTTTCCATATTGTTCTGTTAAGAGAAATGGGTGGAATTATTTTGCAGCATGTGGGGTAGAAAAAGCCATGGGTTCTATTGAGAAAAACACTGACGTACAGGTAGAATTGCCAGCAGACTATGGTGAAGAAGGTCTAGAGTTCACAAGAGGCTAGTGAGATTAACTAACTGTCATCCTCAGGAGGCGATAGGAGGTCCGAGGTACAGATCCCTAAGGAACGGAAGGGAATTAAAAGCAAGCTAGGGGAGAACCTTGAGGAGCTACCTTGACTTAGGGGCAGAGGGAGGATTTGACGCCCATGGACAAGAAGGCGGCCAAACATAGCCACTGAGAAATGGGTGAGTCTTCGAACCTGAAGGAGGAGACAGACCCTCAGTATAGAAAATACCAAGAACAGCAGGGACTCCCAAGTACATTTGTGTTTAGGAGAAATTATAATAAATCCTGATTAGGAAATGAGTGGGTCCTGGAGACAAGCATGTAACGGTTTTAGGCAATTCATTCCAGAAATTTTGAGATGATAAGAAAGTAACTAGAGGGAACAGCTGAAAAGATTGTAGAACAACAGAAACTTGAGCCCTGTTGGAGGAAGAGGGCAAGGGCAGTTGAGAGGCAGAGGGCAGAGGGCAGAGGTGGGGCAGGGTGGAAGCTGAAGGCCGGGGGAGGAGACTGGTAAATGGAGCCTCGTCTTCCTGCCCCAGGGAGCCTTTGGGTGGCCACAGGATCTAGAGGCCCACTACTAAGGGGGGACCTCTACCTCTTCTCTGTGGCAACTCTTCAAGTTGGGGAAACTCTCTACTTAAAAGGTTCAATTCCTCCACTCCTCATCAGTCTTGTGTACCCCCAAGATACCTGTTCCGTTGTGGCCGCCAATAAAATTTGCTACCCTGGGAGGAGAACCCCAATTTCACCATCTCCACTCCCCCATACACAAGCATTAGCCACCCCCAGCACAAAGAACTCTCAGTTCCAGGGACAAGGCCCTGTCAGTATGCCAGGGCCCAGAGAAATAGATGTGACTATTTTTATGTCAGCCACAAGACACTTCCCCCCATGGCAAGATCTAAGAGGGCCATTGGGGACCTCTAGTAAGAGTAGGATGAGCAGGATTGGTTGCTGGTTTGCTGGCCCTGTGCTGTGGCTTCATGTGCCATGAGGCCATTCTAGGGAATCTCAGCTCTCTGCCCCAGAAGACTGGAGAAGCCACTAGTGGTCTCTTTGAGTCCTTAGACTCTCTTGTCAGCATGGCCCTTCTAGCAGGCCAGGAGGAGTCTGCGTGGCTAAACAATACCTCCTGCCACACGTTGGTTTAACACCACCAGAGACAGAGAGGTTGACATCAAGGCTCGACATGACCAAGGAACTGGCTACACACTTTTGGACAAGGCAACCCAGTGGCCACTTCCGTTTGGGATATGGTCAGACCCACTCTACCCTCAGTAACTTGGTTCCTATCTTTCTTGGGTCCTTTAGTAATTATTATACGATTGTTAATCTTTGGGCCTTATATTTTTAACCTTTTAGTAAAGTTTGCTTCTTCCGGTTTATAGTGATTCCTTGTCAAAATGACGGTGATGCCAGTTTTCAAATCAAAATCTTTGGGGGAAGAATCAGGCCCACATAGATCATTAGAGCAGTTAGTGAGAGATTTTTATGCCTCTAGGGAATGATGATCAATGTCCCTGATCAGCAGGAAGCAATACAGAAAAATAAAGTTCTTCATCCAGCACCATTTTATGATAAAAGAGGGTAAATCTCTCAATGGGGGAATGAGATGAGACAAAATAGGAAGGACCCTCATTCTCTGATCAAGGTTCTCCTCCATGATATAAGTTTGTCTTCAAAAGATGTTTCCACCAATGACCAGGCTCCAGAGCTCTGACTCCGAGCTTTTAGGCAACTCCTACATGTGCAGAATGCCCAAGCTTTTAGTCAACTCCTACATGTGCAGAATGCCCAACTTTGACCAATATACACCTTCCTGGGATTGCTAGCATCCCCAGACCCTGACTCGAGGTGCAATACTGAGCGCCTCCACCATGTTCTGCAAGCTGAGTGCAGACAGACCCAACATGCATTAGCAGACCACTGTGCCAAGTGCAAAACCCAGAGCCAAGAGCAAAGAACTGATGAGATGTGTGCAGAGATCCTGGGATGGTGTGCGACAGCTGACAGAGCACCTGCATGGCCCCGCCCTTTTTGTCTGTGTAAGCTTTACTCTTGAGACCTTATAGAGAAGTCCAGGGACTACCTCCCTTACACACAAGCATAAGCCCCAGTAAAGCCTCACTGGGTGGTATTGTATGTTTGCCCCTTCATGACTTCTTTCTTGAATTGGGCAAAAGAACCCACGGCCAACCTGGTGTCACTGAGAGCTGCTAGTTAACAGTAGAGTCTGGAGTCTTTTGACAACTGTGCTCTCTTCACTGTGACATTGTAGACTTAACATGGCCATTTACCATGTCTGCCGTGTTAAGTGTGCAGCTCAGTGGCATTAAGTCCGTCCTCAAAACGGTGTGACCGTCACCACCATCCATCTCCACAATGTCTCCATCTTCCTAAGCTGAAGCTCTGCACCCAAGAAGCACTGACTCCCCAGTCCTGCTACCCAGTCCCTGGTCCACCTTCTGTCACAGGGACTTGGCCACTCTGGGTGCCCTGCATAAGTCCTTTCATGACCAGCTTATTTCTCTCCAGGTTGCTTGGTATTGGGGCTCATGTCAGCACTTTCTCTTGAGGACTGAACCCTACTTATTGCAGGGATAGAACACTTTCTGTTTGTCCATTTATCTTGGGTCAATCATGTGGGTTGTTTCTACCTTCTGGCTCTTGTGAATAAAGCTTCTATGACTGTAGTGGCAGGGTATTTTAAAGATATATGTGTTTAAAAACAAAAGTTTGGAGTCAATACAAGCAAATATGAATAGCAGTTATCTCTGAGAGTTAACTCCAGATGATCTCTTACTTACATCTGTATGTCTTTTGTGCTGTTTTTTTTTTTAATTCTTGTGTAGTTGTAGAGGGACAGAATGCCTTTATTTGTTTATTTTTATGTGATGCTAAGGATCGAACCCAGTGCCTTACACATGCTAGGTTGTGCTGACTAAATTAAAAAAAAAACACACACACAAACAAACAACAACCAAAACAAACGGACATTGTTTGTATGCTCAGGGAAAAAAAAAAAAAAAAAAAAACTTCTCATTTGGGAGAGCATACCATTTCCTGTTCCATAAAGGATCTTTCCAGCTCAGGAAGTTATTAGAACATCTATGTGGTATAACACTTGTTCATTCCGCAAATATTCCAGGATGAGAGACTATTTTATTGCTTGCAAAGACTTCATCTTGAAAGCTCTCTCATCTAACCTTAACATTTTTCCAAATTTCACTATATAAATATTACCAGCATGAAATACATATTTTAAAATAAGGAAAAAAAATCATTGCATTGATGCTTTTTTCCCTTGTCCCCCACCAGTTCACACCTGTGATGATCTTATGCAATTGTAATCATCCGAACTTCCTTTTTACTACCCTCTCCTGAATCTGTCATTCATTCACTTATTTTAAACCATAAGGAATCTTTTCACATTTGCTTTGTCTTCAACCAAAGTGCATTTCTTGAGCTTCCAGGGTCCCGGCGTGTCACAAACAGGATCCAGTCTCAGTCTTGGCTGGGTGTGCAACCCCGGCACAGTGCCTGGCACCGGGAGGCCTCCATGCATGTGTGTGGAAGCATGGACAAGGGCAGTCTGTGGAAGTGTAGACACGCACAGGGCTATGGAATGCAAAAAAAGAGCATTTCTACCCCAACTCTGAGCCCTAACTCAGAGCCCTCTAGTGCCTTTGTCTCCAAGCAGCAGGGAACTCAAGCAGAAAATTCGCCATTAATGGTTCAATAAAACATTCAGGTCCTGGATGTAGCCCTGGCGGAGGCCGTGCGGCAGCCTGGAATACAGATGTGTTTTCTCAGGAGGGAGCTCAGTTCTCATTCAGTCTTCTCTGTCGTTAGGGTAGGAGCCTCACCTCCTGGGGCTGGGGCTGGGTAGCTACAGCCTTGGTGGGCAAAGTGACAGGAAGAGGCAGGACAGAGTTTTGACAAGTGCCAGCCACCCTGGAAAAGCTCCTCTCCAGAGCTCAGCACTAGGTTGTGCACCAGAGGTTAATCACCTACCTTTCCCTCCGAGAAACAATTCCATTATCTAAACGGACCATGTGGTCTCAGATGGTTTTTAGGGCTGTTCTTTTGTGTTTCAGTGAGATGCATTTGGCAAATAATTGCAACGGCACCAGCTCACATGGGTGCTCAGCAAATGCTCTTTGACTCTAATGACGGTAGACATAACTGTGTGCATGCACACTGTCTGAATGTCCAAGTCGGTGTGTCCAGACAGCCCGCAGAGGCTGCAGTGGGGAGAGGCCGTGGAGGAGGGAGGTCACAACAAGTGTTAGGCAGTCTTTTAATTGATGCAGAAAAGCAGAACTTAGCGATTCATTGTTTTATTTTGCAAAGAACCAAAATTACTTTCTGTCCCAAAAAGGAAAAGAAAAAAAATCTATTTTGTGTTTTCCTCTTCCAGAACCACAAAATAGCTTTGGGAAGATAGTCATCTCACATGAACAACAACAGTTTCGTGAAATGGCATTCTACCCGCGTTAAGCCCACAGTTTGATGTGAGGCAGGGGAGACGGAGTTGGAAGGGGCCCTTTTCCACTTCAGCACAGGTTCCTGCTGCAGCCCGCTGTCACGACTCCCCGAAGTGGTGGCGACAAAGAGTTTGGAGACGAGATTTCCTGATCTAGAAACAGGAAATGTCAGGAGATTAAGATTTTCATGTGACACTATTTGCTGAAAAAATAGAAAGCATTCATTGTGGTGGCTTGACTGTTTGTACATCTGTTTGCAGCTGGATTCTGAGACTGCAGTCAGCCAGACAGAACCAGCCACAATCAGATGAACACCCACAGGCACGCGCCTGCCATCTCCAGTCAATAAGTACTCCTAAAATGCAGCCACGCATCACTGCCCTGCGCAAAAACACACGCGTCTTCCCACAGCCTGAGGAAAACCACTGAGGCCACCCTTCCAGCCCCCTGCCCTCTTACCCAACCTGCACCCCTCACTCCTTCCACAGTGCCTCTGCCACACCCGCTCACCTGGCCTGTTCACCGTCTCGTCCCTTCCCCCGTCTCTGCCTACTCAGATCTCGCTTGTTCTCCGAGACCCTTCTGACATCGTCCCTGTCCCCCAAGCCTTTCTGCCATCCCAGCCACAGGAGATGCATCGCCTCTCAATGCCGAGTGTCTTTCATCCCCACTGAACCTGCCTTCTACTGTTTCCTTCTGGCTGCTCACCTTCCAAGCCTCACCCAGAGCTCTTTGACTGTGGGATTTTTTTTCGTTATATTTTATTGAATCCCCTGCCTATCAATATAATGGGCCTTTCACACGTCAGCAAATATCCCCGTGCCCAATCGACGCATGTGAGACTGATTGACTCCAATGTACTTGGTACTGGGCTCTTTTGCAAGGGAGTTAGAGAGAATCTGAGTTGCTTTCCTCCGGGGCTTTCCAATCTTCCTGAACAGGATAGATGTGAGACCAGCAGAAGACAGCAGGAGGTACGCTGTGCAGACTGCAAATCTGCAAATAAGCAGTTGTCCCAAGAGGTCTTCCAGAAAAGTGCTATGAGTTCAAGAAGGAAAAGTCCATATTTTTTTTTTACCTTTATTTTATTTACTGATTTTTATGTGGTGCCGGGGATCAAACCCAGTGCCTCATATATGCTAGGCAAGTGTTCTACCACTGAGCTACAACCCCAGCGCCCCACCTCGAAAAAAAAGTCCAACTTTTAATTGGTTAAAAGAAGTGGTTGTTGGGGCTGGGGATGTGGCTCAAGCGGTAGCGCGCTCGCCTGGCATGCGTGCGGCCCGGGTTCGATCCTCAGCACCACATACCAACAAAGATGTTGTGTCCGCCGAGAACTAAAAAATAAATATTAAAAAAATTCTCTCTCTCTCTCTCTCTCTCTCTCTCTCTCTCTCTCCTCTCTCACTCTCTCTTTAAAAAAAAAAAAAAGAAGTGGTTGTTCTTGAGAAGGACTTGAGAGGTATTTTGTAATTGTCTGGGAGTTTTGTAGTTTTCAAAGCTCCTTCATTGACATTAACTGAATATAAATTCTCACAACACTATTGTTTGGTATTCCTATGCCCATTTTTACTTTTTTACATTTATTTATTGAGATACTGGGCATTGAACCTAGTGAGTTTACATTGAGCTATATTCTCAGTACTTTTTATTTTTTTATTTTGACACAGGGTCTCGATAAGTTGCTTAGGGCCTCATTAAATTGCTGAGACTGGCCTTGAACTTGCGATCCTCCTGCCTCAGCTTGGGATTACAGGTGTGCACCACCATGCCTGGCCTTATGCCCACTTTTTAAAATAAGACTCTAAGTCCCTGGAAGCAGGAGTGATTTGGCCAAAGTCCTGCTAGCTGGTAAGGGGTAAGCCAGGATTCAAACGCTGGCCTTTGGAGCTCAGATCCTTTGGGGCTCTCTACCGGGAGCCTGCTTCCTTCCAGTGTTCAGTCTTTGCCTTTAAACTAAATTTTACAGCAAGGCATTGAAGCAAAATAAAAATACCATTTAAAAATATTGGGCAGGTTGCTGTATGCAGATGTAGATCGAAGAAAGGGAGAGCGCACACCAGGTGCTCTGCTGACAATGAGGATGAATTGATTACATTTGACAGCATCCATACATCAAGGATGAGGGAAAGAGCTGGAAGGAGAATGGCTTAGGTTAAGAGACTATAAGCTCAGGCTGTGAGAAAGTTATTGCTGCTGCTGGACACTTGGACAGGGCCGGTCTGCAGAGACGTGACAATACCCTGTGAGCATCAAGATGGCATTGAGCACCGGAGTCCCAGGGGAGGCCAAGAGAGACCCCCCGGGAGCAGAGTCATGAACACACATGAGCTCCCATGTGCAACCTGTGAGTAACTCAGCAGAGGGGCTAGCAGAAGCGGGTATGTGCACTGGGTGGAGCATAGGCGTATTTCTGGGAGTTTATGGAATGTAAGAATATCAGAGCCAGTTCCCCAGCATTCGGATCAACCGCACCATCCTACAAAACTTTCCAGGAAGATGATCTGGCTTCTGAAGTAGCTGGATGCCTCTTACTCTGCGCACAGCATTTCCTAACCACCTACTATCAGGATACAGCTCCTCATAGTGACAGAAGGCTTAGATGTCTCCATGGGGCTGCACGAAATGGACACACTGTGATATGACCAGGCAGGGACACACTGTCAGCTTCTCATCTGTGAAACCAACACCTGGGTTTGGAGACAGAGGGTACAAGAAACATACGATGACCATTTTTCAGCCAATGTCCCAGAGTGATCCCTTGTTCCCTCTCTGGGGTTGTATCCCCACAATCTGATGGGCCCAGTTTCATCTTCCTTTTTAGAGACGAACTTGACCCCTTCCCCAGGTCCCTATGCTGAAGCCCTGCCCCTGGTACCTTACAATGTGACTGTCTTTGGAGACAGGGCTTTTGAAGAAGGAGTTAAAAGCAAATGAGACCATTAAGATGGGCCCTAATCCAATATGACTTGTGTCCTTATGAAAAGAAAAGACTTAGGCACAGACACCCAGAGAGATGACCGCGTGAGGACACAGGTCATCTACCAGGCGAGGAGAGAGACTTCAGAGCAAACCAACCTTGACCTTGGACTTGTGCCCTCCAGGATGGTGAGACAATAAATATCAATGGTCAAAGCCACCCAGCCTGCTACCTCCCTATGACAGCCCAAGCAGACTAATCCCTGCACCTGCCAGTATCAATTCCAACCTGCCACTTTTGTGCATCAGAACCTGCAATTTGTCCTCAGCATCTTAGCATTTTGTTCAAAAAAGACAAACATCGTGTCATCTTTCCTCACTTGAACTTCTCCTTCACCTCCAGTCTAATCTACGATGAGCACCTTATTGTCTACCATCTGGTTCTCTGATCACCTGGGCCACCACAGTGTAACCTGCACTGGCCTCCATTCACTAGCATATCTCTCGTCACCAAGACCACCGGCCTCTCCAAGGTAAGGACTCCTTCTGTTCTCACAGCACCCCTTCTCAGCTGGACACTGGGGTCATAAGTCGTACCTGTGCAAAAGCAACCACTGGCTCTTTACATTGAAATGGGTTGAGGATATAGCCCAGTTGGTAGAGTGTTTGCCTCGAATGCACAAGGCCCTGGGTTCAAACCCCAGCACCACCAAAAAAAAAAAAAAATGTACTCACTCTTCACCTTAAACCTTGCTCTTATGTCCTCTCATTCCAATAAGAACAGCCACCATTAAAAAAAAAACAGAAAAAGCATCAAGTGGTGGCAAAGATGCACCATGGAAATTAGTACAGACATTATGGCAAACAGTACTGAGGTTTCTTAAAAAAATAAAAATAGAACGACCATGTGATCCACAATCCCATTACAATGGTTATCAATTCAGAGGAATTAAAATCAGGAAGTGTGTTTATCACAGCAGCCAAGATTTGGAATGCATGCAAGTGTCCGTGGACAGGTGGATGGATAGAAATGCTTGATGTGTATATGATAGAATATTAGTCAACCCTAAAGAGTGCAATTCTGTCATTTGCAGCAATGTGGATGGACGGGAGGACATTGTGTTAAGTGAAATAAGCCAAGCAAAGAAAGTCAAATCCTGCATGTTCTCACTCATATGTGGAAGCTAAACAAGTGGCTCTCACAGAAGCAGAGAGTAGAATAAAAATTACAGAGGCTAGGGAGGTGGGGGTTGGGGACGGAGAGGGCTAGTCAACAGCTACGAAAACAGAGGGGAGGGTTAAGTTCTAGAGTTCTGCAGCACAAGGGTGACTATAGTTAAAAAAAAAAATTACTGTGGTTTTTAAATTTTTGAGAATATTCCCAGCACAAAGGAAAGCTGTTTGAAGTGATGGGAAAGCTAATCACCCTGAGGCAGTCATTTCCCATTGGATATGTGTATCAAAACATCATGCCATACACCATAAATACACAGTTATTAAGTATCAATTTTTTAAAAACAACCTACCTCTTATTGATCACTGAATTCCTCTTGCTGTCAGTGGTCCGAAAGCCCGCCCATATTTTGATGCAAAGTTAGGAAATGTGTCTCTGTATATTCTCGCCACTTGTGTTCCAACTTAAAAGTGTTTTTGAATGTGAAGTGTGTTGTCCTCTTTGGAAATAAGAAGCAGCGTTTCCAGCTGGGACTCTGCTACTCTGGTTACTAAGGAGACCGGTTGGATGTAGGAGCCATAATTAATAAGTAAATCAAGGCCTCCTGGACCCGGGAGCGAGATGCTCCCTGCCTCGAGAGGGAAGATCGCTGGGTGAGTGGAGAGCGTGGAGGTCCACGTGGGAGGTGGGTCTGGCTGCCTTCTCCCCTGGCTCATCCTCCCTGGAGATGTCTGAGGACCGTGCTAAGACCCTGCTCCTTCTCCTCCAAGTGCACCTGCGGAAACTGATGGAGTCACACTCTGTCCCCCAGCACGGGCTTTTCTGTTGCCACAGGAAGACAGGCTGCTGTGGGCAAGAGCGAACCTCTGCCCCCTCAGAATAAATCCGACAGTGTGACCTTCCCGCCAACTATTTCAACAAGTGCATCTTGTCAAAGAGCAGAGAGCAGCTGGCCCCTCCCTGACCAGTAAACAAGCCAAAGGGAACCTCCAGGTCTCCGGGCGCTCAAGGTCTTCCCAGGATCCCAAGGTTCTGGCCCTTTCTAGTATTCTAGAAGCACATGCTTTCCTGTGGGGCAGGGCTCAGCGCCTCCCCGCTCTCTGTCACAGGACACAGCCTGTCACGAGATCCGCCTCAGCACTTCCAGACCACCAAGTTCCATTCCTCCACTTAGCGAGCGAGGAAAGAAAGGTTCAGAGAAATGGCTTCTCACTCTTGCTTTTTCTTTCCCTCAACTGCAAGGGTAGAAAATCAGTTGCTACCAAACATCCCAGGGATGACAGGTAGGTCAAGGACATCGTGTAGGATGATTCTCCCTTGACGGGACCGAAAATCCAAATGAGTAGCTTCAACAAAAACATGGAAGGTTTTAAGTGTTTGGTTTTAGGTTTTGGGGGGGGGGGGGTTGTTTTTGGTTTTGTTCTTGTTATTTTCATGATATTGGGGAGTGAGCGCAGGAGCACTCTACCACTGAGCCACACCCCCAGCCCTTTTTATCTTTTGAGACAAGCTCTCACTAAGTTGCCCAGGCTGGCCTTGAACTTGCTATCCTCCTGCCTCAGCCTCCCAAGTCACTGAGGATACCAGTGGGCACTGGCACGCCCAGCGTGGGTTGACGTTTCTGATGACCTCAATGAATGGGATCTGTATAGCTGTCCCCTTTTGCCCTGTGACCTGGCTCTGGACAGCCTGGCGATGGCCTTCAGCCAGTAAATGCAGCCAAAGACAAGGAGCCCCTGCACCGAGGCCTGGGGAAGCTCTGCTCTGTGCTCTCTCCCTTAATGACTGTTTGCTCCTGCTGCACCTCGGCCTTGCCCAGGCAGCATGCTGGGAGCCGGGGAGGAGAACCAACACAGCCCCACTGCAGAAGCCTGAGAGCCCCGGTGAGAGCAGAAAGTCTGAAGAATGAGCCAGACGAGGGGTTTGTTGTTTAAGCCTCTGGCTTTGGTGCAGCTTGATATGCAGCAATTCGTAACTGAGGTTTTACTGATATCAGAAATGAATGCTTGCAATTTTTTTCTCAAAAGAGAGAGAGAGACAGAGAGAGAGAGATAGATATGATTGAAATCTAGGGTTAATGTGGTAGTTTCATCATCATAGGGGACCGGAATCCTTCTATCTTTATGCTCCATCATCCTTAGCTCTCATCCTCAAAGGTGTCTCATGATCCAATGTAGCTGCTAGAGCTCCAGTCAACAGATTTGTATTCCAGGAAGGAAGGAAGGAGGGAAAAGAGAAGGCCTCTTCTAGCTGGGTTAGCTTCCTTTAAAAGAACCTTCCTAGAGGACCCATCCAAGGACTAGTATCTTGATTCCCATTGGCTCCTTCAGATGACCAGGAAATGTACCAGTCTTTTAGCTGAGCACTTGGCCCCCTAGAGTAAAATCAAGGGTCGTGGTTAGTAAAGAAGAACCAGGAAATGGGTATTCACTAGGTAACCAGCACAATCTGCAGAGGAATGTGTGAGAACAGACTCCAGACCTCAAACCCCAAAATACATGGGGATGCAGAACAACCCACGTCATGCAGAGAACAGGCAGGTTTCCCAAAAGGCTCGGAGCGGTAGCCTTGATGTGCTGGGGAGGAGGGTAGCATCTAGGCAACGACAGCCACAGAGGAGTCGGGAGTGCCCTGATCTCCTGGGCCCTTTCGCTGTGAACACAGGCACAGAACTGTGGTTCCTAACGGGGGCGATGCTTTCATCCTTTCTGCTTCCTTTTTATTGAGATATAATTCCCATCACTTCAAATTCACCATTTAAAGTGGGAGGGATTTAGTATCTATTGTACAAACGCCAGCACAATCTAATTCCAGAGTGTTTCCATCACACTAAAAAGAAACTCTGTACCCATTAGCGGTCAGGGCAGATTCTACCCTTCATCCTCCCCTACCCCGTCCCAGGTCCACAAAAGAGCAGGACTTGCCCCTTGAGTGAACGCTGCTCTTCTTAGACGACACAGGCTCAGGCCCTGGGCTTCTGAGATAGATCAGAGCCTCTTGGGAAAACCAAGGACAAGGTCACAGTGCAAGTCACCCAAGTCGGAGTCTCCAGGGATGCTCCAGGATGTGAGCACTGCAGCCCGGGCTGCCTGGGCATTGCCTCCTGCAGTCTGCTTCTCCGCCTGCCCTGCAGCAGAAAAGGAGGCTCCATGGCCCGCCCGGAGCGGGACACCTTCAACAGCTTCCGGGCCCCTACACCCCAAGGTGCAGAAGCCGCTGGCCAAGCCCCTTGTGACCTGCTCTGGGAGGCGTCTAGACTCAGGGTACCAGTTAGTGTGGAGAGGGGGCGGGGGAGAGCGCAGCGCTAGATTCGCCAAGGGCCTCATTGTCCCCCTCTCCGCTGTCCAGGAGGACCACACCCATTTCACAGAGGAGGGCCTGAGGTTGGCACAGAGGAGGGAGAATTTCCGACACTCCTGTCTGAGCCCCGGCTGCGCTTTGCACTGCGCCACGCTGTGAGCACCTGTGGGAATGCCTCCTGACCCCGCTGTGCAGGTGGAGACACCTCCGCCAGTGGCCTGGCCCTTGCCGCCTGTAGGGCCCTGACATTGGGAGGGGGCTTGGCTTAGCTCAGCCCTGCTCCTGGGAGCCCTGGGAGCCGGTGGGAGCTTGGCTGAGCTCTTCCTCCCTCTGCCTGCTGCCTGCTCTCCACTCCTCAGGCAAAAAGGTTGCTCAAGGAGACTCCAGGATTGGGGTCTGCCTCATCATCGCTGCCGCCAGGAGTCTTTCCCTCCGACTGACTTGCCAGAGCTCCCGTCAGTCCTCGCAGTGCCTCTGGAAGAAGGGGAAGGCAGCCGAGGGATCCTGGCTGCACCGAGCCCAGGTGAAGCAGGCTGGAGCCTGGGTGGATGGGGGCAGGCATGTCACAGGTCTGCTGGCGGAGCCGGGGGGGAGGGGGACCGCAGGAAGGACGGCAGGTTGTGCTGTCTGGTTGATGAAGGGGGTCAGCGTGTGTATGTGTCATCGAGGTGGGCAGGGAAGGGGAGGGCTGTGCGTGGGGGAGGATATATATGCTGGTGTGGCTGACACGGAGGAGCCCAGCTCACATCCGAGGGAGCCCTGCGACTGACAGCTCTCAGGTAGGCAACTGCATGCGGCCCCCAGCCCCGACCGTGACCAGCTGCTGGAGTCTCCCGAGAGCAGGGCAGCCCGGGCTGGCTCCTCCACCCCTGTCCTTTGTCCAGTGTGGCTGCTGCTGGCCTCTCGTGAGATTATTTCTTCATTCATCTGCTTTCCAGCGCTCAGATGGTGGGGAAGGGGGAGGGCTGAGGGTTTCTCATCTTACAGAGGCATGCAGAAGAAGAAAGCTGAAACTTGCAAATGAGGAAAAGTTTTGCTTCCCCAGTTGTGGCCCCGACTTGGTGGTGGCTATCTGTTGAGAAGAGGTGGCTGCAGGAATGAGGTCAGGCGAGGAGCAGCACTTGGAGGGCGCTTGTCTCTGGGGGCAGCCCCCAGAGAGCCCCTGGTTCTCTCTCCGTATGGCTTTCCTCCTTCCCTGGTGTTGCGTTCAGGCTGCTCCAAAGGCATCACTGAACTTAAAGCCATTTGGCTTCGAGTTCTTAGTCTGGAGGGAGCCCTTCTCCCTTCCACCCTGCATAGAATCATCACTAATGATGCGGGAAGAGTCAGATCTGCAGGTTTGCTCCACCTGTATACACTGCCGAAAGCCGTGGCTGTGAGTGAATTTCCTAGAGCATGTCGGCAGGCTTGACCTTGGTCTCCCAGACCCTGCATCCTTCCCAGGTCTCCTTTCCTTCTGGGCATTGTTCCCCTCCTGCCCGGGTCCCTGCCCAGGGCACGTGGAATACTCCATTCACAAGTCGCAACAGAGAAACTCTCGCTGCTGGCTCTCAGCCTCATCTTTCTCCTCCTCTCTTTGTGCGTCTCCTTTCCCCTCCCTTCGCCACCCTCCCCTCCTCCCCTCCTCCCCTCCTCACTCAGAACGGGCAAGTTCTGGGGGAATTTCAAGTAAGGCAGGATGATTCGGGGAAGGGACTATTTAGAGCGAGCTGCTTTGGACTTGAGTACCCTGATCCTGGGCTCCAACATCTGCGTTCGGCTTCCTCGAGCAGCCCATAATTGTCCCAATTATAACCAGTAACATTGTTCGGCAGACTAACAAAAGATGAGCTTTGCACGGTGTTTGCCAGCAAGCCCAAATCAGAGTTTTCAACACAGAGAGAAAAAAGTAACTGCCTGGCTTCTTATTCAAAACCTCCCAAAGACAACACTGCTCCTTCTCCCTGCCTGTGGGTGGCTGCTGCACGCACCCCTTTTCCTCATTTATGAAGTCTGGCAGGGACATATTCTACAAGCTTCTCTGATGCCATGATACCAATAACAGAAAGAATTCGGGTTCCTTGGGCTGGTGGAGTCTTCGGCAGGGGCAAACATCCAAACTTCACCTTAGTAAAAGCATCAGCTTGAAAAAAAAAAAAAAAGCATCAGCTTTGGTTTTCCTTATGTGGCCTGATGCCTCCTGTCCAGGACACTGTGGTACAGCCTGGGGTGCAGTCCTGTTCCCCAAGGGGCACTAGCCCCTGCTTTATCAGCTGAAGGTTCTTAGGGATTTAGAAAATGCGGGAGGTTTTGCATTGCCAATGAAGGGAGTAATTGCAGGATTAAGCTCAGACCCAAGCTCCCAGGAGCCTGAGACGGGAGCTGTCACCAAGCTATTCCATCTTCAATCAATCAGGTATTTATCAGCTACATCCCACCAGGCAGGGAGGCACTGGGTCTCTGTAGATTCAACAGGGGTGATAATAACAGCACTTGACACTGTGCAATGATTTAGGTGCTTTCACACCCATTATCCAGCCCCAGCTCTGGGAGATGGAGTCATTATCTCAGAGTTCGCAGTTGAAGAAACAAGCCGAGAGAGGTCCGATGATTTGTTCAGCCAGTGGCCCAGACAGGGCTGAGTGCAGCTGTCCTGGCTCTGGCACACGTCCGTCCCCTTTACAGTCAGGGGTGTTATGAACTAATAGCAGGGACACAACACAAACACACCCAAACAATTAGAGGACAGTGTGGGGCTGCATGCAATTAGCCCCAAACTGCAGAGCACAAGTGCAGAGGAGGTTAGGGAAGAGATGCTTCCTCTGAGGATTTTTCTTTTCTTTGGTACCAGGGACTGAACCCAGAGGTGCTTGACCACTGAACCACATCCCCAGCCCTTTTTTATTTATTTATTTATTTTTTATTTTAAGACAGGGTCTCCCTAAGTTGCTTAGGGTCTCACAAAGTTCCAGAGGCTGGCCTCAAAATTGAGTCCTCCTGTTGTAGCCTCCAAAGTCACTGGGATTACAGGCAGGCACCACGGCTCCTAGCTTCCTCCGAGGATTCTGAGGATTCTAACTGGGTTGGGAAAGGGTGGGATTTGGATGGATCAAGAGCTTTAAGGAGGAAGGTGGCAGATGGGACAAAAGCATAGAAGGAGGGCAAAGAGATTACTGTTTCTTGGAGCCTACTGTAAGCCAGGCAGAGAGCTTGTCTACATGCTTGTTTCATGCCAAGAACATCCACGTAGGAAAGAGAAGTCCAGATGTGCTCTCCAGGCTTGCATGACACAGTTCAGTGGTTCTTTACTCCCAGCCCCCAGAGCCCACGAGGGACCTTGGAATCTTGTGTGTTCTGAATTGTGGGCTTTGCTGCTCATCAGGAATCCTAGGAAAGGCTTTGGCCCCTTCTCAGAAAACAGTCATCCATCATGTCAATCGTTTATAGCAGCTTGAATTGCTGGGAGCTCATTAGGCAAACTGGATTTTTTTCAAACGCTTTTATTTAATGCTACAGTTGTTCCCACTCTCTAACATAAAGGCTTCCTTCTAACCCACCAGCTTGCTGGGAAGTTTGGGGTACACCAATTTGGGGAGGTGGGGTGGCCATCTTCCATGCAGCTGCAATCACTTTCCTTCTGGACTTTCTGTGAACCCCCGCAGCTGCTCTGGCGTTGCAGAAGCAGGAGCTCGCCAGCCCTCAAGGGGCCGGCCTGGCTGGTGACGTGCGTAACTGGCCTGGCCACCCCACTGCCAGGACTCTGCTTTCTGCAGAGGCTCGGTGCCAAGCCCCCCTCTGCTCACACTGGTCCTGCGATCCTCCCCACCCCCACCCCCATTCATCTTTTCATTCATCCAGCCAGAACGTGAGTGGAGTTCCCCAGAGGAGCCGCGAGGAGCAGTGCCGGACGCACAGCCTGCGGAGTCCTCGGTTAGCTCCGACTCAGTCCATGTCACAAAATGTGCACAAGCTAGGCCAGCTGTCTCCAAAGGGGCTCGGCTGCCCAGCTACCTACTGGGTTCCCAGAAATGGAGACGTTGATTTTGTTTGATCTTTCCTTTTGGAATTAGCGCTTTAGTGAATTTTTATGATGTGTATAATTTGTGAATAAATAAATTGGGAATGTATGTTCAAAAGTGACTGCTCTGGTGGGGTAACTGTGGTTCATGGCAATTATTAATTACTTATTTCAAAATAGCTAAGAGAGAGGGTTTTGAATGTTCCCAACGCTAAAGAATGAGAAATGTTGGAGATGACAGATCTGCCAATTATCCTGATCTGACCATCACAGGTTGTGTACATGTACTGAAATGTCACAATGCACCCTGTAAATACATACAATTATTTTGTCAGCTAAAGGTTTTTTTTTTCTTTTAAAAACTGCTTGTTAAAGGTATAAATTTAAAACTTGAAGATTGTTCTACAGTTATTGTTCTCTTATCAATATTTTCCAATTTTTTCAAAAAGAACATCGAGTTTATAAAAGTAAATAAAAGCTTTTAAAAGTCCATTTAAATTATCTTGATGGTACATGTGGGAGCCAGAACCAGGAAGATGAAAGTCTAGAGTGCTTCCTTCCACTTTGTAGCCGCCACAAAGGCACATGCTCTAGGGCCCTTGGCGGCCCTTCCTGAAACCCCCATCCCCTGCTGCCCTGTGAAGACCTGTTTCTTCTGCCCCGTCCCTCTTTCCTAACTTGTCTTACCAGGGTAGGTCAAATATCTGGCCATTCCGAGAATCAAATATTAACCAACTAGTTCAGCTGCCTCTCTTACAGAAGGAGAGGCTGAGGCCCAGAGAAAGAAAGACCCTTGCCTACAATCCCACGTGTCTAGAACCCAGGACCCTGTCTCCACACAGGGCTCTTGCTCATTCATGGCTCCCCGCCTGGCATCCTGGCCCTGCATGCAGTGGGCAGTTGCTTAGTCCCCACCACCCACCCTATGCCATTCCCCTCTTTCCAGGTGGAAATTTAGGGAATGGAGACCTTTTTAAAAGTGTATCCATCAGGGGAGGAAAAGAAACTGAAGAAGCCTCCCTCGGTAATAACTGGCGAACACGCCAAGCCCCGTGTTGGAGCCCTGTCTACCGTGGGTCCAGGAGCCAGGGCACAGGAAGACCCAGCTTCCTCCCAGGGCTGTGCAGCTGGAGGGAATGACAGATCCCACTAGGAGCTGAGGAGAGGCCCAATTAAGAGGCCGTAATCAGACGAGGGGAGTCCAGGGCTTGGGACCAGAGCAGGTCCTTAGAGTGGGTTCAGCTCATGAAGACAAGCAGGGCTGGGAAGGTGGTCAGAGCGTGAGCCTGGGGAATCAGACAGGTGGGAGCCCCATCTGCCACTTAGATTCTGTCTCCTCCACTGCAAAATGGGGATAGTGGTACCTACACATAGGGTGGATGCTCATAAAGCAATGAGCACCAGGCCCAGCACACATGCTCTAAATGTAATAGTCACGGGATTTCTGCTAAACACAGATCCCATCCAAATGAGATTCCACCAGAATCCATCCCCTCCCCAAAGCAGAAACATGGTGTGGAGTTAAAGGCTGCCCAGAACACACAATTTGGAGTCAAAATACCCAAGTTTAACTCCTGGCTCTGCTCTTTAATAACTGGGTAACTTAGACAAGTTGCTTAACCTCTATGAATCATGTGTATCCGAGAAAGGGGGTAAAATCAACCCAGATCACAGGGCTGCGTGGGAATATGGAAATCATCTGTCCTCTGTATAGAACAATATTCTATTCATGTAGTTGATGAAGAGTAAGGGAACACACTCCTAGAGGGAGAACTACTTCTTCCCCTCTTCCCTTCTCCACCAGAAGCCCCCAAATCACAGACTTCCACAAGGTGGTGAAACAAAATTCAGGGTTTAGCATCAGCTAGAGCTGCATATGTAAGCCTCCAACAGGAAAGAAAAGCAACTAATTATATTGCCCTTGGAAGCCAGAGTATGTGTGAGTAGGTTAAGGCTAAACCATAATAGTATTTTATCTTTATAAACAGTGAGACACAATCAAATTTATGAGGTGTCATTATCCAAATAAGAGGTAATTAAACATTTCTTTATTCAATACAAAATGGCCTGATTATAGTATTGCCACACTGAATGGTTAGCTAAGCTTGGCTCAGAGATGAAATGCAAGCCATGTAAAATTCAAAACATACTCAGGTAAATTGTATTTACTGATGGTCACTGTTGCTGAGTAATAAATGAAAAAAAAAAACTGTCTTCATCCCCATCTTGCAGTTGAGAAGACTAAGGCTCTTGGAGGTGACAACTTTAGTTGTCTAAAGTCATACAAAGTATAAGGCTTGAACACAAATATAAGTCATGAGTTAACTAATCACTCACTTCATTTTAACTGCCTTCATTGTATGTACAGAGCTTTACGCCAGCGTAAGGAAGCAGTGAAGGTTTTTAAAAATCAAAACTCCTGCTGAGTTTTCAAAGTTCAAATGATCCAACTTAACGGAGCACACAATTGCACTCAGGGTTGTGAGGAGAACAAAGGGCACAGGATGTCCCCATTTAGAGACTGCAAACCCACCTGGGCCTTGGGACAGTGCTGTCCTGCCCACTTTGTGGATTCTTTGAATTGCAGAGAATGGATAATACCGAGTGGGTGGTTTCTAAATAATGGGGGGGGGGGGCACGTGTTCAGAGTGAGTGTGGAGCAGAGAGGAGATTGGGGACTGGAGGAGAATGTGTCACTGACCAGCACGGGGCTCCTGGCCAAAGCCCAGGAGAGAGGCCAACGGCCAACTGAAGGGGCCTCATGTTTTACACGCAGCCAGGCTATCAAATGAGTACGTGCTGATAGTCTCAGGACCTGTCCCCTCTCTTCTCCTCACCCCTAAATCCCATTTACCCAGAATTTGAGATAACAAATATCAGCCGAGCCACCCAGCACTTCCTGAACACGCAAGTCGCCTCTGTTAATGAGGTTTCATGAAAACCCTCAGCAGGAAAGCGTTTCATTAACATCTGTCACCGCTTATCAGCTCAGTTTAGGCCCACATTATGCATCGCAATCTCCTGATGGGAAGGAAAGGCCGCCCAGCCCTTCCCTCCTCGCTTCCCTTTCTTCTGTGACATACTGCCACTGCCATCATGTGGCTGCAGCCGGCACAGCCGCTCCCTTCTAGACAAATCCTGCAAACTGGTCTTAGGACTAGAAAGATCGGAATAAGTAATGCCTGGGGCTGGGGCTGGGGCTCAGTGTAGAGCACTTGCCTCGCATGCAGGAGGCCCTGGGTTTGATCCTCAGCACCACCCAAAAATAAAGAAATATAAAGACATTGTGTCCATCTACAACTAAAAAGAAATTTAAAAAAGAAAGAAAGAAATGCAAAGGCACTTCTCAAAGTAAACCAAAGGAAGTCTCCAGCAGTCTCGATTTAAGACTGGCTGGTGTTCTAGGACTGTATTTTCGTACAGTGGCCATTTGGAACTTGAGACGCATTTCCATCTCAGAAGAAGAGCAGGTCTCCCGCGCAGACCTAGCACAGAACTCTGTCCCAGGCCTGCCTAGTTGGCCCTTTGTGACCTCTTCTCCCAGCGGTGCACTGGTCTTCCAGCTTAGGATGGCCTCTTGCCTTGCTCTGCAACAAAACTTGTTCCCACCTCTTCTTGCTCCAACTAGACATTTTTCTCATACTTTGTGGGTAATCCAAGTCCTCAAGTAGCCCTGTGCTAGGAGCACCTTGGATCCCTGATGAGGCAGCTGCTCCCAGACATTCCTCACTCTCCATTTGCTGAAGAGAAGGAAGAAGGCTCCCAAGATCTGCCACTCTCACTAGGGAGCACATCCCAAGTGCTGCGCCGGAAATACAGAGGATCCCAGGACAGGAGTTCTGCCTTCCAGGGAGCCAGTCCAACAGGGAAATGGATGAATAAGTCCAAGGTTACATCAGAGGCTGCCAAGTGCTGAGAGACATGGTGATATCCTGGAGAACTTCGTGCGGCTCTCTCTTCTGAAAAGGGCTTGTGTATGCCAGGTGCTATATTAACTGCTAACAAACACGAACCCACTACTGGTCATATAAGGTAGGAACCAGAATTATCCGTTTTACAGATGAGGAACTGAGAGGCTAAGCAGAGCTAGCAAGACACAGGACCAGGATGAGAGCCCAGAGTCATTAGAATGAGCAGGTGAGACAATCAGTGCGCATCCAACTCTGGCATGGGTCTGGCGGGCCTGTGTGACAGATGAGGAGCCTGTGTGGTGGCTCGCTCTGCTGTGAGGGGCCGCTCTGAGAGGCCAGAGCAGCAGAAGAGACCGACAGAGTTCAAACCAGGGGCCGGAGATGGTGTCCCAGACAGAGAGTGTACGAGGCACGAGACGGAGAAGTGTATTCTAGGCAAAGGGATCAGATCGGCCAGTGCCAAGGGACAAAGACAACACGAGCCTGGTGTAGTTGGAACTGTACCCTCTGGGATGAGACTCGATACAAGGGTGATTGACAGGCAGTGAGCCTGTCAATTGGAGCCAGTACTCAGCCAAGTCCTTGTAATTCCTCCTGGAGGCCACGGGCATTATAGAATTAAGTATGAAGTGACATCATCGAATTTGGAGATAGCTTGGAGAGGGGCCAGATCTTAGATGGACTAATTAGAAGGTTATTACGAAAATAAGGCAATAAATCTCAACTAAGGCACCCACCCTTGGGATAGAGAGGGAAAAATTGAATTTGAGATGCATTCCTGGGTATAGATGTTTGTATTCGTTGTTGCTGGCCCGAGACAGCCCATCACCTGAAGGAGAAAGTGCGCCTCTCGTAGGGCAAGCAAGACCTATTCCACCTGGACCCCACCCCATTCTACAGGGACCTGCCTCAGGAGCGTGGGAGTGACCCAGTGCCCACATCTGCTTACCATCCACCTGGGGCTGTGATCCTGACTCCCAGCTCCTTTGGAATTGCTGTTTCCTGGGTCTCCTGGATGCCCTCCTGGCAGACTCTTTTTCAAAACCCAAGTCAAATGCCAACTCATTGGCTTAACAAGCATTTACCGAACATCCTGACAGTCTCCGTCCTCTTGGTCTGAAATGCTTCCATGATGCGCCAGGTGATTTCCCAGCATGGCCACTGGGTCATCTGCAGGTCCCCCCTCTGTCCAGTTCACATCCTTTTCATACCCACCCCTCTCAGACTTTGTCCTGCATATGCACCACCTGGGAATCTTCCTGAAAACACAGATTCTGGTTCCCTGGCCAAGAGGTGGGGACAGAGAGTCTGCATTTCCAACAAGATCCCTGCTGGTCTGCAGATACATTTGAATAGGAGGACCAACCGTATACATTTTCTTCAGATAGACCAATGAAAAAGCAACAAAAGCAATTATTTCTGACAATGAACTCTTTTTTAAAGGAAAAGTTACTTGAAATAAAATGCACAGAATCTAAATATTCAATGTGATGGTTTGACAAATGTATTACACCCTTGTGACCTCGAGAATGTTTATATTTCCAGAAAGTTCCCTCATTCCCCTTTCCATTTAATCTTCCAAATAAAGGTGGTTCAGTGGGGACCCAAAATAGTGTAGTCCAAGGAAGTAGCTTTCTGATTCAACAAGTTTGAGCCAAGGAAAAACATGTAAAGAGGAACAGGAGAAACTCCACACATCCGCAGGCCACTCTGCAGGAAGAGTGTAGATCCCCATCTAACTAATCATTGGAGCTACTGTCTTACAATAGTTTCTTTGTTTATTTTCCAAAACTAATGCCATATACCAGGCCCTGTGCCTGGTGTGGAATGACAAGGTGACCACCATGGCCCCATGGTCAAGAGGCCCACCCACTCTCTTGGTCTTTTCTGGCTGCTATGACAAAATGCCTTATCAACAACAGAAATGCATTTCTCGTAGTTCTAGAAGCAGGTTCATTATCTAGGGAGGACCTGTTCCCTAGGTCACAGATGGTACCCTCTTGCCTGTCCTCTCATGGTGTATGGGGCTACCGAGCTCTCCTGGTTCTCTTCCATAAGTGCACTAATCCCATTCACTAGAGCCCCCCCACACACACATGACCCACCCACATCCCAAGACCCCACCTTCTCTACCATTACACCCAAGGTAATCCTTGGGGGTTGGGTTTTCAACATATGAATCTTGGAGAGACCATAACATGGGCTCACCTTTGGCAGGAGCAACAGACAAGGAAACCCAGGAAGCTCCCTAGAAGAGATTTCAGGGGCATGAGCATTTGGGCCATCCCAGGAAGAGCTGGGGAGGATGACGGGAAATCCCTGAGTCGTTAATAAATGTCAGATTTTCCTCGCCCTTGCAGAGGACTTTATAAAACCTCCCTACCGATCTCACTTCATCGTCCTAACAGCCCTGTGACAAGTCAGGTGGCACTGTTCCCCTCCCACAGCAGTGGACACTGAGGCTTGATTAAAGTCACCTGCTGGACAGCTGCAAAGCAATGCCTTTAGCTCCCTGGAAAACTGTCCCTACCACCCCACAGCGGCTCCCTGAATGGAGTGGCAGGAATCTTGGGGCACTCTCCTCAGGAACCCAGACCCCAGCCTGTGCAGGGACATTAGTCCTGGATGACAGGACCAGACACGGGCACCCCCTGACATCTGCCCCCTCCTAGAAGATGAATCTCAGACCCCGGCACTATTCCCCCTGGGGGTGACTTTCCTGCATCCCCTGGGTTAGGAAGCCGCGCCCCGGCCAGCTGGCCTCCCCAATGGCTGTACTAATCGCCACCCCTTCATGTGTTTTAGCATCTGGCTTCCTGCATCTGCACCATGAAAATCATGCTTTGTGACCTCCTGCTGCTCAGCCTCCTCTCCAGCGTGTTCAGCAGTTGTCCGAGGGACTGTCTCACCTGCCGGGAGAAGCTCCGCCCAGCTCTGGACGGCTTCAACCTGGAGGTAGGTCCAGGAGGTGGAGAAGCCACCTTCTCCCCCTCCATCTCCTTCTGTCCACTGGAAAGCAGACCCTGGGTGAGAATCTCAAGCCTCTCCCAGAGAACAGAACTTGCCCAGTGTCATGTCACCAGGAGGAAACAGATGTGGACACTTTCCAGCCAGGAACCCCATGACCTTTCTACCTTAGCACCTTCAAATAAAGACCTGCTGATTGATGGGTGCCACAGCACACACCTGCAATCACAGCTGCTCCGGAGGCCAAGGCAGGAGGATTACCAGCTGGAGGTCAGCCTGGGCGACTTAGCAAGACCCTGTCTCAAAAAGTAAAACAGGTTGTGGGTGTAGTCAGTGGTGGAGCACTTGCTGAGCCTGTGCGAGGCCCTGGGGTCCATCCCCAGCACCACACACACTCACACCCCTGCTCATACTGCCCTACTGTTCCCAATATTAAAGTAATGCATTTCTTTAAGTTGTTTTATTTGTTCTTTTTAGTTCTACATAGCAGTAGACTGCATTCCAACACATCATACAAATATGGAGTATAAGTTCCCATTTTTGTGGTTGTACATGATGTGGAGTTACACAGTTGTGTATTCATGAACGTGGGAAATTTATGTCCAATTCATTCTACTGTCTTTCCCATTCCCATCCCCCCACCCTTCCCTTCATTCCCCTCTGTCTAATCCAGTGAACTTCTACTCTCCCTCACCCCCCAGTGCTGCTCATTGTGACTTACCCACATATCAGAGAGAACATTTGGCCTTTGGTCTTTTTGGGACTGGCTTATTTCACTTAGCATGATAGTCTCCAGTTCCATCCATTTATTGACAAATATCATCATTTCATTCTTCTTTATGACTTAGTAATATTCCATTGTGTGTATGTACCACATTTTCTTTACCCATTCATCTGTTGAAGGACACCTAGGTTGGTTTCATAGCTCAGCTATTGTGAATTGAGCTGCTATAAACATTGATGTGGCCATGTCACTGTAGTCTGCTGATTTTAAGTCCTTTGCATATAGTGAGGGGTGGGATAACTGGGTCAAAAGGTGGTTCCATTCCAAGTTTTCTGAGGAATCTCCATACTGCTTTCCAGAGTGGTTGCACCAATTTGCAGTCCCACCAGCAATGTATGAGTGTAATGATGCCTTCTTATTTCAGAGAATTTGGCAAATTTAGAAAAGCATTATTAAAAAATAAAATCTAAATCACCATTAATCCCAGCAGAGAAAGAATTGCATCTTTCCCCCATTTACTAGAGTCCACCAGGATAGTGCTCCCATGTCATGAAGTTATTTCTTTCTGTGAATGTAGCACAGCTTGTTTAACCCTTCCCTGCCTAGTGAACATGCCCTCCATTGTTGACCCTGCAGACCATTCTACAGTGACCATTCAATGATCTGAAATGTTCTGATAGATTTTAGATTTCCAACTTGTGGTGCAAATCCAAGGTTAAGCTATTATCCATTAAACTAATTTCTCACCTCCTCTGACTTCTGTCTAGAGAGTTATTCCTCTCCTGTTAACACCAGCATAATTCAATTACCGCTTCCTTTGAAGTCAATTAAAGCGTCTTTCAAGCTGCCAAACCCCTCAGCCTTTCAAAACAATCAAAAGCAGCGACTGTTCCTGGGGCAAATGTGCAAGCGTGGAGCCAGGGCCATGCTGGACTATCATGGGCCTGCTCTCAGCTCCAGCTCCTCCGGCCCCAGGCCAAGGCTGTTTCTGACCAGTAAGAGCCACAGAGCAGCCCAGGGGACTCACCCTCATTCCTCCTTCTCATCCGTCAGGTTTTCCCCAGAGACGGACCCTGCGCAGGGTCCGGCTCCGCCCACTGTCTCTCACTCAAGAAGGCCGTCCTCTCTAGGTTCTCGGGCCTCCTTCACCAGCCTCCTCCCTGCTCTGACTCTCCTTATCCCACTTCCTAGCCTGCCTTCTCTTCCTCTCTCCACTTGATAATCACAAGGAATTGCCGGGATGGCCGCTTCCCGGCTCCTCCCTCCCTCTAGGGTCCCACCTCAGTCCCCACCTCCTGGTCCCCCCAGGCTGCAGGTAACTCCCAAAGGTCCAGGTCACCTGACCGCCTCTCTCCAGGCTCAGCCCCACATGACCATTACCGGTCACTTTCCACAGCTCCTGGGACATCCTGCCTTCCCTTCCCTGCCATCTCCCCCCTCCCCTTTTGATAAAGCCTGCTCACACCTCAGAGCCCTGATTGTCTCACCTCAGAGGAGAACACTGTGCTGACTCAGCCTCGAGGTGGGTTTTCCTCTGACTAAGGCCAGAAACATGAGGAGGAGATTTAGGGGTGAAGCCAAAACACCAAGAAGGAAGAAAAGTTGGAGCCAGAGACTTCTAGGAGACCCAGCCAGAGACAGGAAGGTCAGGACCAGGCAGGAAGCCTAGACAGGTGTCATGACCAGGCTGGTGGCCTCCACCAGAGGCCCTGTTGCTTGGGGAGGCAGAACAGCAGCAGACGGTGGCTGGAGGTCTGCCTGGCTCCTATCCGATGATGGCATCCCTTCCCCACCTTCCACTCATGCCCACCTGCCCCATACCAAAGGCCCTGGACACTCACCTGCCACAGATGATGGACAGCTAGAGATGGCTACTGTAGAGCATGGAAAATCAACAGCCCCAGGGCTGATGGCTACACCGTGACCTTAAAACACACGAGCAGATTTAACCACTTACTTTCACATCCCCAGTTTCCTTAGCCAATCTGATCTTCCCCAAGCCTGATGAGAGAAGGAAATAAAGTTCTTCTTTCTGGGTGATGCTCACCAGCTGTGCTTGGCTGCCAACCCCAACCCAGTGGGTTCCGGTTGTTACTGGCACCTGCAGGTCTAGCTCTGACCCCCAGGTGTGAGCTCTGTGTGCCAACAGATCTGAGTTTCCCAGCACATGGCCTGGTGGGTGGCACAGAGGCTGCTGTGTAAAATGTCCCCTGGAAACAGATTCTAGGACACTTAGTCCTGGTGGGCACATCCAGTGTGGAGTTCTGACTTAAGAGACAATGAAGAATATGGAGCCTGTTTCCATCTCTTCATTGCATCTCAGATCTTCAGGGTCTAGAATCACTCATAACTTTACTTCTTTGAAACTAGTCAGAAAATGAAACAACAGACATCTCACAAGCAAGGGCAGATGCTCAGAGTGTCTGTGCCCCCCGCCCCTGCCCCACCAACCTGGCTGCCCACTTGTTTTCGTTTCTAGTTTGTGTCCACTTTTAATCTATTCTTAAGTTTAATGAAATGCCAAGAACACAGGACAGCACATCTCATTCCCAAACCTGGCAACCTTTGAGTGTGTCCACTCTGAATGATGGGGGAACTCATTTCAGCCAGGGTCACCTCACGGTCTCTCCATCAGATTATATAATTCTGAGCTCTTCCCAGGATCCTTTGGACTTTTGGCTTCATCAGAAATTTTTCTATTTCTATTCCTGGTAGTTGGTCCAAGAATGGCTGGCTTTTTTATTAGACTATAATTTTGGTTGGTAAATGACTCACACACCCAAACCCATTGCAATGTCTTGGCCTTTTACCTAATCACGTCAATTCATGAAGAAAAAAAAAAAGTAGATTCATTGAGTTGTTTTAGAAATGAAGAATAATGCAACTAACCCCTCCCCCCGAGACACAGTCTGGGGAAATATATTTAAAACTTCTTAAAACCCTACTGCAAAACAAACCACTTTCTGGTGGACCTCTCTTCATGAGATGAACATCCTTAGGAGATGATTTGTTCTTTGTGTGGTCTTCTTGTTGGCTGTGCCTCTGCTGCCCTACCAGTGTTATCCCTGGAATATTCTAGCAAAGCCTCCTAGAGCAAGTAGCTACCAAACATCTCTTGGACAGAAGTGGTTGAAGTCTAGCTCATGGCAGGAGCTAGACTGTCTCTGTGACCTTCTTCTTTTCCTTCCAGAGAGCTCCTGTGTCTGTTTCTCACACATGTTAGGCAAGTGCTCTACCACTGAACTACACTCCCAACCTGTACCCTCATCTCTGATCCAGACATCCAAATGGCCCTTTGCTCTGTCTCCTCACAAGCTCGCTTTGCAGATCAATTTGGCACCAATCTGGGACTCCAGATGCTCATGCAAACTTTGGCTTAATATAGCAATGTCATCAGCACGGGCTTCGAAAATGCATCCAGCTCACTTAATAGGCCATTAACCCATCTCTGGAAAGCGGCTGGTGAGGCCCCCAGACCACAGGGTTAGGCATTCAGCTCGTATGCCCATCTGGTGCTACAAATGCTGTTGTGAATTTGGATCCCTCCTATTAGGCCCCAAACCTTCTCCTAAATCAAGAATTGGGATGATTTGGTTAGCATCTAATTTACCTAACAGTGTCCAGTCTGCATATGGACTGTGGCATCTGGTTTGATCATAAAATTTCATTTTCTCTGATTGACACCAAATCTAATTGCCATCTGGGCTTACAAATCCAGGAGCTCACAGCAGATCTAGTCATATCTAGACTTATCTCTCCCACCTGTGTCTGTTCACAGAAGGAGCAGCACAATTCAATAAGCATTTGGGGTCCTACTCTGAGAGGAACAGGCCAAGCATGCCCATCACACTTTTGTGATGCTATCCACACGTCCCTGATTTCCCATGGATATAGTAGAGCAGGGATTTTTCAAATTCACCATTGAGGTCCACTTGTGGGGAACTGTTTTAGTGAGTTTCTTCACTGTTGTGACTAAAAGACCTGACCAGAACAACCGTACAGGAGGAAAAGTTTATCTGGGGGCTCCCGGTTTCAGAGGTCTCAGTCTGTAGATAGCCAGCTCCATTCCTCAGGGCTCAAGGTGAGGCTGAACATCATGGAGGAAGTGTGGCAGAGGGAAGCAGCTCACATGATGATCAGAAAGCAGCGCGGGAAGAGACTCCACTCTCCAGATATAAAATATGGACTCCAAAGCCACGCCCCCAAGGCCACCTCCTCTAGCCACACCGTACCTGCCTTCAGTTACCATTCAGTTAATCCCTATCAGAGGAGTAACTCACAGATTGGGTTAAGACTCCCACAACCCAGTCATATTTCCTTTAAACCTTCTTGCATTGTCTTACATGGAAGCTTTTGGGGGACACCTCACATCCAAACGGTAACAGGAACCATTCTCTGCATTGAAGGAGTTTTACTCATGCTTGGCCTCTAGGTGGCGCTAGCAGACACACACACACACACACACACACACACACACACACACACACACACACACACATAATGACGACCAAAATGTCTCCAGGTGCTAGAATGTCTACTATTTAATAGAAGGTGAAGACTCCTACAAGGCACTTCAATATAAGCGAGATGTGGCCCCTCGCTTGTTATACTCGGCCTTAGGAGATATTGCAATTATTTATATTAAGCATTAAAATTAAGAATTAAGAATTTTTGATGGGAACACGGAGGAAGGAATGAGCAATTCTTCCAGGTACAGTACCTAGAAGAAGGTATCATATAGGGGCAGCACTGGATTGTGGCTGGGTCCCCAGGGATGGATGGAAGGAAATCATTCCATCAGAGAATAAACAGTGACTAAAGGCAGTAGGAGCAGTCCTATGTACCTGGGGGCATGTGCATGGGAGGAATTGGAAGCAAGGTGTGCGCTGGGCCAGGTGCTAGAGGGACTGATCAGGAGTCTGGAGTATTTCATTTACAAAATATCAGACAGTTGTGAACGAGTTGTGATTAGAGTTATTTCTCAGGAAGAGTATTCTCCAGGGACCTAAAATGGACTCGGGAGGTAAAGCTAGAGATAGAGTGCTTAGCTAAGGAGCCACTGTGCCCTCAGAGGGAATGGAGAGGAGAAGCCGACCTGAGTTACTAAGCAGACGGAGGTGGGACGAGAGAGGTGAAGATATGCCCAGGGTTTACATGTCTGTCAACTGGGGAATAAGGAACCATCCAGGGAGAGACAGAGAAACCACGCAGAAGGGCAGACTCAGGTGGGGAAAAGATCAGTTAGAAATTGAATTCACCTGCTAGTACCAAAGACCTAAAGTAGCAGTGGCCTAAATAAGACAGAGAGTTGGTTCCTCATACGGAAGGGATTCCAGGGCTAACAGGACAGCTCCAGCTCCTGCGTCTTTCTGCTCTGCCTGCCTATGGCTTCCCATGCCTATGACTCCACCCTCCACAGCACCCCATGCTTTCAAGATGGACAGCTGAGAACCAGCCAAGATGTCCACATTGCAAACCTGAAGCTGGAGGAAGGGGAGGACGGAGGAGAAGGGGAAGTTCTTCCCAGCTCAGTCAGCCCTGCTTTACTGGAGGCTGCATCTGATCATTTCCATTCTTGCTGCTGGTCTCCTCATTCTGTAGGGAAGATTCAAAACTTACCTGTTGCCTTCAGGAAGAAAACAGTGTTCTGTTAGTAATGGAGAAGGGAGATGGATCCGGGTGGGGAGTTAGCAACCTCTGCCCCTGAAGGTGCCCAGGGAGCCAGGCCCAAGCTCCATAAGAGTCAGCTGAGGGCTGCCCAGCTGCCTGCTTGCTCACCCTGTCAAACATGGGCTGAAGGGGGTTTTCTCTAAGGCCAGAAACATGAGGAGGAGATTTAGGGGTGAAGCCAAAACACCAAGAAGGAAGAAAAGTTGGAGCCAGAGACTTCTAGGAGACCCAGCCAGAGACAGGAAGGTCAGGGCCAGGCAGGAAGCCTAGACAGGAGTCATGGTCAGGCTAGTGGCCTCCACCAGAGGCCCTGATGCTTGGGGAGGCAGAACACCAGCAGACGGTGGCTGGAGGGTCTGCCTGGCTCCTATCTGATGATGGCATCCCTTCCCCACCTTCCACTCATGCCCACCTGCCCCATACCAAAGGCCCTGGACACTCACCTGCCACAGATGATGTACAGCTAGAGGTGGCTACTGTAGAGCATGGAAAATCAACAGCCCCAGGGCTGATGGCTACACCGTGACCTTAAAACACACGAGCAGATTTAACTACTTACTTTCACATCCCCAATTTCCTTAGCCAATCTGATCTTCCCCAAGCCTGATGAGAGAAGGAAATAAAGTTCTTTTTTCTGGGGCTGGGGTTGTGACTCAGTGGTAGAGCGCTTGCCTAGCACGTGTGAGGCACTAGGTCCGAGCCACATAAAGATAAAACAAAATAAAATAAAGGTACTGTGTCCATCTACAACTAAAAAAAAAAAAATACTCTTTTTTTTAAAGTTCTTCTTTTATCTGATGCTCACCCAGCTGTGCTTGGCTCTGAAAACCTGACTAAGGATATAGCAGGGCGTAGTTTGGGGTGCCTTTATTCTGTGTTAACTTACTATTAACCTGGAGTGAGTCAGCCTCACCTCTGATCCCTGATTTCTTTGTTGGTAAAATGATGGAACTGGGCCAAATGGTGCTGTGTTTCTTTGCAATTCTGAAATTCTATGAACCTAAAAAAAAAAAAAAAAAACACTTTACATACACTACTGCATAGTTCTTGAGAAATGATGCTTCAGAAGCGTTTGCATCGGTGCGGACACAGATGACCCAGGGACTCAGCTCCTCCCTCACCTTGAACTCACAGAGGTTCCTGTTTCTTTTTCCCTTCATCCCCTCCTCCCCCATTTTTGCAGGTGTGCATTTTCGAGTGTGAAGAGAAGATCTTCCCCAGCCCTCTCTGGACTCCATGCACCAAGATCATGGCCAGGGGCCCCTGGCAGCTCAGCCCTGCTGACCCAGAGCACGTGACCGCTGCTCTTTACCAGCCAAGAGCCTCGGAGATGCAGCACCTGAAGCGGATGCCCCGTGTCCGGAGCCTGTTCCAAGCACAGAAAGAGACAGAGCCTGGCGTGGACGAGGCTGGCGAGGCAGAACAGAAGCAGCTGCAGAAGAGGTTTGGGGGCTTCACCGGGGCCCGGAAGTCGGCCCGGAAGCTAGCCAACCAGAAGCGGTTCAGTGAGTTCATGAGGCAGTACCTGGTCCTGAGCATGCAGTCCAGCCAGCGTCGGCGCACCCTGCACCAGAATGGTAATGTGTAGCCGGAAGGGGAGCCCCTCCCAGCTGCACTGGCCACTGCAACCCATGAGTGAGTTGGGCACCGATGAGCTGGGGGCAAGAAGAGACCCCACACACCCAAATGTCTTAGCCTTCCCCCAGGCCCAGAAGCACCACACACACACACACACACACACACACACACACACACACACTCACACACATACACACTCCAAGACTCCAGCTCCTGGGAGACTTGAGACTTGAGAGGGAAATTCACCTCCCTGCCTCCTGCCCACCCTTTTCCTGGGGAGCAAAGATTTTCCTAAGATTGCTGCTTGAGGCTGACCACTCCCATTTGGAGATTGGTTACCATGGGGATAATAGTAGTATGTTAAGATAACTAATTCCTCTATAGCTCTCCAGGAGCTTAGTTACTATGGGGACAGATAAGTGGACCAATTCTCTTATCCAGTTGCCATAGCAACCATTCAGCTCACCTTTCCTCAGAGACTATCTCTAGAAACCAATAGCTGAACCTACTCTTAGCCATTCAGAGGCCGATTTCTGTGGCTGTGATGTCGCTGTTTCACCTTCAGAGATGGCTCACGTCTCTCCCTTTCCTTGACACTGTCTCAAGGTGTCTGTGTTGACTCCATGAAAACCATCAAACTTTCCCATTTCCCCTGCCAAGGATTTCTTGTTAGAACCAGGAAGTTAATGCTTTCTGCTTTTCTTTCTTCCGTAAGCCATTTGTCCACCCTATCACCTTGCCTGGAAGATGTGGTCATTGGCATCATCACCAAGCAGGACCTCTAGAATTTGGCCCAAACTGAGCTCTTAGTCTGAACAATATGGACTCACGGATGTCTCTTCCTTCCTCCAATTTGCTTCTTTGTAGGGTACCATTTTTTTGTTTTGTTTATTTTTGTCTCTCTCTTTTCTCCCTTGTTCTCTCTTCTTCACCCCGGGCATGCTCATCTAAGTAAATATAATACGTATTGGATAACATACACCAAAGTCCTAATTAATTGCCCAGTCATTCCAAACTCAACCCTTTGGGCCCATTAACAAATACATAACTTTGAGTGGCTCTGGGAACTAGCACAGTAGAATTTTCTGAAATTTTAAGAAAAATCTTGACCGGGTGCCTTAATTTGTGTATGGGAATCTGATCATGTACAGAGTCCCACATGCCTTCTTAAACAGCCTAGAAACTTGGCCTAAAGCAAAGAACTAGCCGTATCAATAATCTTCTTCCTTCAATGTATGTTAATCCATATGTTAATCTATGGCGCAGCAGCAAACTACATGGATCTTTGCTGGTAGCCAGCTTGTTTGCAACCAGCCCATCCCCATATGGACACATGTATTACAAGTTGTGAGAAGAAGGCTGGCATGCTTAGTTACCAGAAGTACTAATCTCCCAAGGTGCAGAGTAGACCTGCACTGTGTTCAAAGTCATACTCCTGAACCGTTCACAAGAATTATGTTTCTTTCTAAGCTGTATTTGCACAGAATCTAATGACATTTCTTTCAGAAGTAGCATGGATTATTGGATTCTTAGAAATCTTAAAGACATTCTTTAAAGTGGCTCTTCAGGGACACCAAAGCCCATATCTAATTCTGAACCATCATAACATTTCTCCTTACCTAGACAGTTTAAATCAGTCCTATTAGCAGGAATCAATTTATTTGGTTAAAAAAAAAAAAAGAAAAGGAAAGAAAGAAAGGAACTACCCAGGCGATCAGCTTTTCTATTGTCCTTCCAACTGAGGAGCTAAACTAAGGCTGGTAACCAACTTCTGTCCACTGCTTTGCAAAGTCCTTGATAGAGATCTGGCAACTTTACCAGCTCATTTGGGCGTTAGTGATGGCTGTCTTTTCTCCCTGTACAGCCCTGTTTCTTATTTCTGCAGGTGCACGGCTGCTGAGTGCAGAATGGACACGTTTTACAAGTCAAAACAGGCAGCTGGAGTCTTGTTTTTATCCACAGGCACCCCAACCTGGCCTGTGTGCGATAGAGTCCACCATCTTGGCCGACTTTCATTGCCAAAATCGTTCTTGACTTCTAAGACATCCAGTGGGAGAGAATGGGGCTCCTGAACCCTGAATGGGATTAGGAGCCTATTCGAAAAGTGCAATGGGGTCCTAGAAGGCAGGTGTTGGGAAGCAGGCCCTGCCCTAGACAGCAAGGTGCCAAGGGACAACTGGTCTCGGGGATTCCCTTCCCCTCCCCTGACCCTATGCCTTTGACTCTTTCCCACCGCCTCAGGACTTGACCCTTGAGACAGTGGGAAATCAGCAGATTCCTTCGTGGCCAGGTATGAGTGACATCAGGCTTAAAGAGCCCTTGTCCTGTAAGAGAACCTCAGATGAGGACACAATTGAGCATGCATTCCGAATACCAGGGAGGAGGAGTTTCAGGGTAGGGGGCTTGTCACTCTGCCTTTCAAGTCAAAGCCCACTGACCTCCCTTTATGAATCCTACCAGCGAACTCAGGTGGGAGGACGGAGTGACATGTGGCATTAGGAACCTTGGGACCGTAGGAATCGGGTTGATTGCTGTCCCTGGCCTCCTTTTGATGGCTCTAGTCATTTGGGCAAATAGGATCAAAGGGACAAGAAAGCCATCAGGTTTGCCATTTTCGTTATTTCTGTCTCCCCAGGTGTCCAGGTGATCCCCAAAAGAGCATGTGTCCAGCCCCAGACCTGCCGGCTGGGAATCAGGATTCCTTCATCGCCCAGGCGCTGAGCACGCAGACCCGCGGGCTTTGCCTCCAGCTCCTCCCGCCCGGCCGTCTCCCCTCCCCACGGCATGTTTCACCACCGCCCGGCCCTCCCCGATGCTCCATCAGAGTGTATTTTTGTAACTCCTCCAGCTACATTCTAACGGCCCCCTCTTTCCTCCTCACCCACCTCTTGGCCTTCTAGCGCCGGGTGAGAGGAATATGGAATCAATTCTGGGGCTTTGACTCATCACTGCCATAACTTGTTTGTAAAAGAGCTGTTCTTTTTGACTGATTGTTGGAAACAACTATTTCTCCATTAAACTTCTACTGAGCAAATGGTTAATAAACTGGTTTGCTGCTTTTAAGTGACATGACTAAGAAGCACAGACTCCACAAACACGCTATAGGAGCCGCCTCTCCCAGGAGACAGAGGCAGAAGCTCACAGTTCTGCATCCTATAAAGTAGGGCAAGAGGCACTAGCAAAAGCAGCCCCAGGGCACTGTGCCAACGGTGGGAACTGAGGCACACAGCCTTGTGAAGGCACAGGCAGGAGGGACAAAGGGCCAAGGGTTCTCAGACCTGTGTGCATCTGCACCAGGAGGGGTCCAGGCTGCTGGGGTGCAGCCTGGTTTCTGAGTAGATGGAAGCTTGCATTTTTTAGCAAGTTCCAGGTGATGCAAATCCTGCCAAAGCTACTTTTGTCTCCCACTTAACACTAAACATGGTGAAGTGTGCGACTGTCAGAACCCGGCCAGGAAACATGGGGAGCACCCAGTAACTGAACATCTACAAAGACAGAAAGCAGGTCCTAGTCTGGGTTTTGACCCTATAAGAAGACACAATTAGTTGTCCCTCAGTACCCACAGGGGACTGGTTTCAGGACCCTTTGTGGATACCAAAACCCAAGGATGTTCAAGTTCCCTACAAAAAGTGATATATCTGCATAAAAACCTACACAAAACCTCCAATATGCTTTAAATTGTCTCCACTGATAATTCCTAATACAACGTAAAGGCTGTGTAAATAGTTGCAGAGTTGTATTGTTTGGGGAATAATAAGAAGTCTGTACATGTTCAGTACAGATGCAATTTGTGGGGGGCAGGGGGTGGCAGATACCAGGGATTGAACTCAGGGGACCTCGACCACTGAGCCACATCCCCGGCCCTATTTTGTTTTTCTTTTTTTATTTAGAGACAGGGTCTCAATGAGTTTCTTAGCGCCTCACTTTTGCTGAGGCTGGCTTTGAAATCGTGATCCTCATCCTCCTGCCTCAGCCTCCAGAGCCACTATGATTACGGGTGTGAGCCACCACGCCGGCAGTACAGATGCAATTTTTTAAAAATGTTTTCAGCCTGCAGTTGATTGAATCTTCAAATGCGGAACCCACAGATATGGAGGGCAAACTACCACAAACTGAGAACATTATGGGGTTTATTTGGCTTATAGTTCTGGAGGCTGGGAAGTCCAAGACGAGGGGCCACACCGGCTGCATCCTAACATGGCAGCAGGAAACGCAAGACAGAGGTAGGGGGAACTTCCCTGTTCATCAGGAGCCCACAACCACAGGAACTAACCACAGTCCACTCATGAGGCTGCAGCCAGGACCTAATTGCCTCTAAGAGGCCCCACCTCCTAATAAGATCCTTACATTCGCTATTAAATTCAACACTCAGACCCCATCTGCTGACTTCCTGTACCCAGAGGTACAGGAAGTCAGCAGATGGTAAGGCCTGTCGGGAGCTAGGGTAAGCTAGGGTAAGCTGGCAGGGGTAAGGGAGTTCTAGAACTCCTAAGTGCATCTCTCTGGAGCTTGCAGCAGAGGACAGTCATTCACACATGGGGAGCCGTGCAGTTCGGTACCCCCACTTCCCTCCCCTTCCCACTTCCCAAATTTGTTCTGGTGTCTCCTGCAGACCCCACCAGGAGCTGGAAAGCTAGAGATCCCCCTAATGCCACCACAAAGACCCCTATCACCAAGCCTCAAATGCATAAACCAGTCCCTGGGTGGGATATTTTTCTGCTTCAAACCCCTGCCCACTGAGGCCAGCTTTGCCAGCCTGTGGGCCTCCACAGCACCCAGAATCTATGACTTTAGCAGGTAGACCATGCTCAGAGTAGAGTGCTACTCTTTGGACATGTCTGAATATGTCCCTTAAAGGTGCCTGTGTTGGATGTGTGGTCCTCAATGGGGCAACTGGGAGGTGGCACCCAGCAGAGGGCCCTAGGTGTGTCCTAGGAAGGGACTCGGGGACTCCAGCCTCTCTGGCTTCCTGTTTTCCCAATGTGATCCATCTCTCTCTCTTACAAGAGCTGCCACCATTGCCATCTGCCATCAGGCAAACAGCCAAGGGGTGCCCTGCAAGAGCTTGACCAGGAAGTTTGGATTTCCAGTCCCCCAAACTGTGAGCTAAATAAACCTTTCTTCCTTTATAAAGTTAGCCTGCCTCAGATATTTCATTATAGTAAGGAAAAGATGACTAATACTTAGGGTATTAGACTTATTTTCTCCTATATCCCAAGCCCCTTCCTCAACACACTTGGGAATATGGTCCAGAATATATTCCCTTTGTCAACATGAGCAGTTCAAAATAGTTGCTGCCTGGATCACAGCCCTGGTGCCATTATCTCCCCATCTGTGATCTGGGCAAGATATTTAGGCTTGGTGCCTCCCTCTCCTCGTTTGTAAAGTAGCAGCAACAGCAACGCCCTCGCACAAGCAGCTGGCCCAGTTCCTGGCAAATGTCACCTACTGTTCCAGAGGGTGACATGCTAGCACTCGTCTAACACCAAGGACACTGAGACGCTTACTCTTTATAGGAACAGGAAGAAGAAAAAACACACCAAGTCAGACAATGTACCATTTTATTCCTTATAAAATATATTTCATATTGTTGCTGTAAAAACATTACATTTCACATTTTTTTAAAAAAATTTTAACAGTAAAAATAATACTTGGAAGACAGCTGGGCGGGGTGGGGGGGCGGGGGGTGCCAATAAAACAATTCACAAATGGGATTTATCTCCCTTTTTTTTTTTTTTTTTCTTTTTACCCCTGGTGAAGTCAGAACCTGGAATGACCAGAAAGGAACAGGACAGACTTCTTCCAACAGAGTTCCCATATCTGATACTGTCCTTCAAAAAGTCACTGACTGCTCACAAGTCGTTTGAGATTACACGATGGCCTTCAGAGAGGGGTTAAAAGTCACCTCGTTAACTCTAAGCTGTGTTACTGGAGAGTCCTTTGACCCTCCACCCGAGCCCTGCCCTGACCGCAGACAGGGTCTGGACTCTGCACTGAACACACATGGCGGACACCCAGCCCCACTGAGGCTGCTCCAAACACAGCCCCGGCTCTGAAGGCACCTCAAAGAGAACCCGAATACAGGGAACGTCACTGGACACCTTCCTTAGATAACTGCTTTGCAGATGAGTCCTGTTACTTTCAAACGCACACCTGCGGCACCTTCCTCCAGCCAGATTCTGCGGCCCAGGGGGCTGGGAAGCAGGGAGAGATCGCCAGGTGGACTCACCAGCCACCCCCACCCTCCCAGGAGAGACAAGCGGAGCAACCCCAAGGACAAGCCGCACGTCAGGAACCAACATAAGAGCAACAAGACGGAGAAGTGGGTGGACGGAGGGCCCAGGGGGCCCGCGCCACCGCAAAGGGGGAAGGAGCCGATGCAATAGGGAGGCCGCGTGGAAAGGAGATAAAGGACAAGAACAAGAAAGCCACCTCTGCTTTTAAAGTGTCCCATCAATTCCTTCTCTCTCTCCTCCTTTTCTGTCTTGGGTTCCCACGGCATGAGAAGCCGGCCTCACATGGAGAACACCTTTGTATCCAGTTTTTATCTCCAAGGTCCAAATGGAGGCAGGGATCAAAACAGCTCTGCTGACGGTGAGACTCAGCGTGAGCCGGGGTTTAAGACAGGGGGCCTCCTGCACAGTCCCCACGTGTCCACACGCCCCCCCCCCCCGTGCTCCCTTCCCCAGTAAGATCTGAAGAGGGACAAGGTGGGAAGAGAGGCAAGAAGGCCACCAGCTCTTAACTCTCCGTGCAGTCGAAGAGACTCAAGAGCCTGGGCCACCTCTGGCTGGCCTGGTTTCAAGCTTCACCAAGAAACAGAATCCCATATACATCTTTCTCCTAAAATATAAAAATATATCCCCACCCCCACCAAAGACACTCTCGCATAAGAGGGTCTGTCCCTTCTGTCATCAGCCCAGGCCACTACACCCTTCACCACATCACACCCCTATTCTTAGGTTTGCAGGTTTGGTGATGCTCCATGTGTCTCAGATTGAAAAACAGACATTTATTGCCCACGCGAAGCCACCAGCAGGCTCAGGAGAGGTGGATTGGTGGGACTCCCTAAGCCTGTGACACCTGGGACATCGGTCCAGGACTCATGTCCCCGGGTGGTCATGTTCAGCAGGCCACAAGCATGGCAGCCAAGTCGGCTGGGCGGAAGGAGAGGCTCAGACGACGTCAGGGCTTGGCCCACTCCGTCTCCATTCATCCTGAGTTGGCACTCAACTCCCTCAATCTCTGCCCTGGACAAGAACAGCCTGGCAGACTGACCTCTGCAACCCTCTCCCCCAAGGCCCTGCAGCCTCTAGAGACACCAAGGGCCGAAACGGCAGGAACGGCTCCCCCCCCCCCCCCCCCCCGCCTTCCTCTTGGACTTCCCGAATCTCACTCCCACAAGGACTCGCCTTGACCTTCTCCATCCTGCCTTCCGCACAAAGCAAAAACGGGGAAAGCCCTGGTGAAGCCCAGAGATGAGCGCGCCTCCAGAGGTTCTCAGGGCCACCCACAGAAAGGGCTTCCGAATGAACCAGATGAGAGTCAAGGGTTCTGGCCTGTCCTTCCCCACGGGACGGAAGGACCTCAGGGGGCTTTGTTCAGGCCAGGACAGTTCCCCGGTCACTGAGACCTCTAGCACTTCCTCCAGGACACAGAAGAAGGGTCAAGGTAGTGTTGAACTGCCCCGTCTCAGAAACCATCAGCCTGGGCTCAGCGATTTGAGGACCGTCTTTAAAAGCAGACTCGTCTGGGCTTTGAAAAGAAGTCATGTAGCTCTTGTTGGGGGGCAGCCCCACCTCAGAGGAAACCCGGATTCAAATGCTGTCACCTTGGAAGGGTTTTCCTCTTCCTTCCAAAAGCGGTTCAGACAGGAAGAGGAGCCACCCCCAGGAGGCACACGTCTGCTGCCCACCCCACCTGTGGTCCTCCTGCCTCCTGTCACCCCCAGCCAGAAACTTCCTCATTTTTTAGGAAAAAGAAATTCATCTTGCTTACAGTCCTTTCTGGAAAAGTTGAGAAAACAAAGGATCCACCAACTCGGCAGGAAACAGGACACACAGTCCAGTACAAACCAGTGCCCAGGGCAGGGCAGGTGGGAGGGACTAGTAATTCTTTGGTCTCTGGTTCGCTGCAGAATACCCTTCGTCAGTCTTGGCTCTCTCCTATTTTAGGGGAAAAAATATTTTCACTTCTTTTTTTAAAAAATAAAACGTTCCCACAAGGGGGAGAAAGTGTTTTAAGTGTTACACTTGAGCCAACAGAGTGGGAACCACCCGCTCGGGCTCGGCACCTCTCTGCCTCCCCCAAGGCCGACTGCCATCAGGCTGCCGGGCAGGGCCGGAGCAGAGCGGCTGGCGGCTCAGTCCAGGAAGCGCTGGCAGGCCTTCTTCCACCGGCAGGCCGTGCACCACTGGTCCCGGTGCTCAATGCCGTACACCTTGCGGCACTTCTTGGCCTCCCCACGGGCTTTCCTGTCAAAAGAAAAAACAAATGCAGAGTCACAGACCTGGATGGCACCAAGCAGGAAGCTGGGCAAACAGGCAGAGGCTGGAGGGTGCCCCCCAAAGGCCCGACGGGTCAGAGGCTCCGGGGTCAGAAGCCAGCCCTTCCAGTGTGTCCTCCACCCGGGATCCCCTCTGGGGACCGATCCTACTAACTACCGTTGGTTGAACTCAGGCTCCATACTATGAGGAGACGGGGAACAAAAACCAAAAACCAGCCAGGCGTGGGGGCACACGCCTATTATCCCAGTGGCTCAGGCTGAGGCAGGAGGACTGCGAGGGCAAAGCCAGCCTCAGCAACTCACTGAGGCCCTAAGCAACTCAGCAAGGCCCTAACTCTAGATAAAATGAAACAAAGGACATAGATGTAGCTCAGTGGTTAAGGACCCTTGGGTTCAATCAGTATTACCAAAAAAACAAACAAAAAAAGGCAGAGTACAGCAGCAGACATCTCACCTGGCACTGCCCTGGGCCCGGGGTGGAGAGGTGACGATCAGGTGAGACTTTGCTGCAGGTGGAGGCTGCGGCTCACTGAAGCTGAGTGACCGGCTCCGAACCTGGGCATGAGGAATGGGGCCGTAAGGACAGGCTGTGAGCACAAGGGCATCCTCCAGGACAGGAGGCCACACTTCCCGAGCCCCTGGGTGCACTGCTGGACCCCACGGCCAGTGCCAACACGGGAGGCACAAGGCCTCCTCTGGAAGGGTGCTGCGGGTAGAGAGGCTCACAGCAGCCAAGGGTAGGTTGGGGGAGGCTGCAGCGGAGAGGATTTAGACAGAGTTCCCACACGTGGAACAAATGAGGGCATCCTGCTGCCTCAATGGCACCTTTTAGCAACTGGATTTTGCAAAGTGTGACACCTCCCTGTGGCGCGTACTTGAGACTAGAGCCCGGCACATGTGGTGTCAACAACTTATGGTTCATTTAGTCCAGACGTAGCGACCGAAGGTGCTGGTCCACGCAGGCCTGGAGATTTCTGATCAGCCACACAGAGCTCACAGAGCCATCTTCTGACTGTCCCACATTCTCCCCATTCCTCTCCTCTTGGCATTAAAACCCTAACAAGCACCAACACTCAGAGGCAGGGAACTGACCCCAGCCTCCCCAGTGATCTTCTGGGCAGGTACCTGGCCCCAGCTTCTGAGATGGACTCTGACCAGCTGAGGAGTACTGGGCGGGGGAGGGACGACACGTGGAGAGCTTCACAAAGTTTGGGGTCCAGAGGCCCAGTGACAACCCCCACCGTGGACTGTGTACTGAAGAGATGGCCGGCGGCCCTGCGGGTGTGTACAAGAGCCCTGGCCTTGTACCCGTGCCCCAGAGTGCTGAAGGTCACTCACCGGAGAGAGTGGGGAGGCAGCGGCAGGAGCAGCAGCCCAGCTGATGCTGGTGTAGATGTGGGGAGAGACGGGGATCTGGAAGGATGGCAGAGCCTGTGAGGACAAGGACTTGTCAACTGGGGTTCCAGCTCAGAAAGTCCCCGGTCTGCCCAGCGTGCCTGTCACGTTCCACAGCAGAAAGTGCGCCTCTGCCCACGTGAGATGACTGGGAAGGTGTCCTGGGGCACAGCAGAGGGGTCCTCCCCGGAGCAAGCTCAGAGCACCCAGCTCTTCCAAGCAGTATCCTTGGTACCAGGCTCCAGCCTTGCTTTGGAGCCCTCGTCTCAGAGCTGGTTACCTGCCAGGTGGGTGACTCAATCCCGCAGGGCACTAACTTCTCGGTTAGATCACCTACCAAGAATATGCCACCGGCAGTTGCCAAGAAAAGTCTAAAACATCTGAGTGTGGGAGGAACTGGTGGAATGTAACACCGAGTCACCAGGTAACTATGTGGTCAGGGATGTTCGGTTTAGAGACCCTTATAAAAATACCAGACACACTGTCCAGGCACCACAGGGTCAGCTAGAGCTGGACACTGGCCAAAGGTGAAATAGCAAAGTGGCTACTCGCTCAATGAGAAGAAGAACCAGTGTAAATTTTTTTTTAAAGTTTTCTGATCGGAAGAACTACTTTTTAATTACTAACTCGCAAATTGGTCCAGAGTCTAAAAAGACCAAGCTGTGGGCACAGAAAGATTTTTAAACCAGCACACAGGAACCTGCATACATACCTACTGTGTGCAGGAAGATCATCCTAAAGTCACCTCCCTGTGACAACTTTCCTACCTGCTTCAGCATAACAGTGTGATCCCTCCTCTATACACAATGACTTCTTTTGCCTCCAGTAAACAGTACTGGCCTCCTTATTATAATTAGCCAGGTTCCACACATTTCCTCACCAGCTATAGCACACACTCCACAGGGTGGGGACTGTGTCTGATTCTTTCTAAAGGCTGACTCAGCCCAATGTTTGACACACAGCAGGTATTCAAAATAGGGTTGTTTGATTGACATAACTGTAGAAATCAAAGATCTACCCCCCAAGAAGTCCAAAGACACTACTGCATCACCTTGTAAACCAGAGATGTGGGACTGCGGATGTGGCTCAGTGGTAGAGCACTTGCCTAGCATGTGCAAGGCCCTGGGTTCAATCCCCAATACCAAAAAAAAAATAAATAAATAAACCAGCAATGGGAGGACACCCCAGCCCAAATCCATCAGCCTGGTCACGCAGAGATTCAGCTGGGTTCCTCAGAACCACTCCTGACAATGACTGATGGGAGAGGTCTAGGAATCCCCACTTTTACTAACAGTGAGGTCAGATTTGTTTCCTTTTTTGTAGAAGATTAGCAATGTGGTCCAAGTGCTCCGTCTTCAATCAGGGGGGTCAGGGGCCTGTGATTCGGCTGGCCAGTGACTGGCTGGGACCCAAGGCTGAACCCCTGTGAGCCGCCGCTCCATACCTGGTATGCATGGTCAGCCTGAATGTGCCAGAAGGAGCCAGGAGCTGACTTGCTGAGAGCACCCGAGGGCAGAGGAGACTCCAGACCAGAGTGTTCCGGGCCAGAGGTCTGGGCTTTGGACAGAGGCAGTGGAAGAGTGGCAAGGGATGGGCTGGTCACTCGAGGGGTGGGAGCTGGCTCAGCGGTGGGAGTCCCAGGGGCAGAGGGGACTGCCGCAGCCACAGCAGACTCCTCCTTCATCTGCACCTCTGTGTAGTAGAAATCCTCCTCCCGCTTGAACTGGTCAGAGTCCACAGTGTCCCTGTGCAGAAGGAGACGGGGTCATCATCGGGGACATGCAGCCCTCCTTCGCAGCCAGCGGAAACCAAGGTGTAAGAGGGAAGCCACTGCCTGGGGCTACCCAGCAAGTCGGAGAGGGAGCCCAAGAGAATGCCCAGACACCCTGTTCCCAACAAGTGTCACCAGGGACTACGTGTTCACACATCAGCAGAAACTGTTTTTCCAGGCACAAAGGCTCACCCTCACAGAGCACGTACGCACACCCACTCCGAGCGCTGCCCGCAGCACACTCCCTAACACTGAGTCAGTTCCTGCCAGGGCAGTCACTCGGCTGGCTCTGCACAGAGTCAAGGTCCTGGGGCCACCTCAGTGCTGATAGAGACTCAACTCCCAGGGGGAAGCAGGTACAGCATTGACCACTCCAAGTCTTGGCTACAGGGTCCATCAGTGAATGGACCAAATTACCCTATTTCTACCCAGAACTAAAACATCTTGCTTCCTACATGGGGCATGAGACAGATCCGTAAGGCAGGCAGGGCTCGGTTCCACAAATAGCATGGACATTCACCAGGAAGTGAGGGACCGTCCTCCCCAACAAGGACATCATCCTGACAGCAGCCAGGGCTCAGTACAGGGGTTCCAGCAAGTCATTTCCTCCAAAGCACCTGGGCTCTGGGTCTTGGGGAAGTTTCCGGGTGGAGGGACACCTGAATGGCATCATAGGCAAGAGGCCCTGAGTTCCGTACCTACCCCAGGTGGAGGGCTTTGACGTGTCGCTTGATGCCCACGATCGAGCGCAGAACTTTGCCACAGTTGGGCCACAGGCACTTGTACATCACCTTCACAGAGTTCTAGGGGAAAAAGGAAGTTTGGGTACCTGGCACACTTCCCCACCACCCCCTCGTTCATCCTCACCCCGTGGGGCCCTCTGCTGCGTGGCCCTCTGTAGGAGGACAGGGAAGAAGGCAGGGACTGGGGTAGAGGCTAAAAGGAAAAAGTGGTATCCAAGTGAAGGAGCCGGTCCCAGGAACACCACAAATTAGCAGACGCAGCAAAGGAGAACTGTAGAGGGGGGAGTGGTGACCATCTGGGGCCTGTGGGTCCCTGCTGCTCCAGAGCTGGCCCTTCCTGCTCGCCAGACACCTACCTTCCTTTTGCGTGGAGCTGGTTCATCCAACAGGAAAGAGTCAGGATCGGTCTCAAAGCCATGATCAGTTTGGGGAGAACCAAAGGCATCCCCCAAATACTTGGGGCTGGCCTGGGGGTGCGGCGGCGAAGGGGTGGAGATGCCGCTGCTCCCGCTCCAGTGCCCGCTGGTGGTGCTGCTGCCACTGTCTGACACATCGCCGCTCTCCTTCCACGGGTCACCCGAGACCACACGGGAGGCTGGCCAGATGAAAGAAGATGAGAGAGGACGCTCAGGGCTTGTTCCCAGGCACAAAGAAAAAAACAAATCAAAACAGAAAGTCCTTTTCAGGCCTGCAGCAAAAGTTAGGGAGCCGGTCCATTCACTGCAGCAATTTCTACTGGTAGAACTGGTCTACCCTGTTGGACACTTTCTGCCACAGCCACATCGGTCATCCCTGACCAGCAGATGCACACTGTAACTTCCTTTTGTGCAGGATTAATAATAATTCACTGTATATGCTAAAACGCAGGAGGGGGGGCCTCTCCTGCCTCCAGCCTGGCTGAGGAACACAAGTCCAGGAAGATCAGCCTAAATGTCACCTCCCTGAGACAACAGGGGAGACGATGCATGGCTGAGGAGCACGGGGTGGGGGTGGGGGTGCACGAGAGGCATCTGTTTTGCTCTAGTCCTGAAAAATGCCTTCCAATCAGGTAATCTATCAGGGAGAGGAGGGCAGGGAGCAGAATACTACATCTAGGATGACCAGCACTAGGGACAAAGGGGTCAGCCAGCAACAAGCTCTTTCTCAGAAGTTTTTCTAAGGAAGCGATACCAGATAAATATTCTATACCATGAGAACAAAGTACTCCTTTGCAAATGCATTGCAGTGACAGTTTACAAGTGAACTTTTAAGAAATACTTATGGGCTGGAGATGTAGCTTAGTGGCAGAGCACATGTCTAGCATCCACAAGACCCTGGGTTCAATCCCTAGTACCGTAGGAAAAAAGAAAAAGAAAAATACTCACAATCCCCTGTGTATACACACTCAGAGCACCATCCTAACAATACATAGACCAAAGGATGCAGGTGGTTTTTGTGCAAACAGTACTCATGATTAATGCAGTTTTTTTGGGGGGGTTTGGGTTGTTGTGTGTACCTCACTTTACAAACTTCAAATAATTAATTGCCAAGGAAGACTTACTTACTTTTATAAGTTCAATTATAAGATCAGAAGTATGTTTGACAGGGTTGGGGTTGTGGCTCAGTGGTAGAACGCTCGCCTAGCACGTGTGAGGCCCTGGGTTCGATCCTTAGTACCACATAAAAATAAATAAAGATATTGTGACCAACTAAAAAATAAACATTTAAAAAAATAAATATGTTTGAATGGAAATCTTTAAAAGACAATGAAAAGTTTTGTCAAAAAGGGACTGAAGCTAACAGGATTCAGGCAGGTGATTGGTGATATGCACGTGGGAGGATGAGTGTGTGTGAGTGCATACACACACTTCTGATGGGAGTTGGAGTCAGTAGTTTTCTTTTCCTTCCGGGCATTTTCCTGGATCTGTTGATCCCACCTCCCAGATCTCCCAGTGTTATGCTTTAGATGTGAGGTGTCCCCTGAAAGCTGACATGTGAGACAATGCAAGAAGGTTTGGAGGAGAAATGATTGGGTGACAGCTTTAGCCTAATCAGTGTGAATTGGCAGGGTGTGGGTGGAGGAGGTGGGCATTGGGGCGTGGCTTTGGTATATATATATATTTGTATCTGGCAAGTGGAGTCGCTCTCTCTCTGCGTCTTGATCACCACGACATGAGCTGCTCCCTCTGCCACACACTCCACCATGATGTTCAGCTCATCTTGAGCCCCATAGAAATGGAGCCAGCCTTCTGTGGGCTAAGACCTCTGAATTCGTGAGCCCTCACATAAACTTTTCCTCCGTTATACTTGTTCTAGTCAGAACCTTTAGTCACAGCAGTGAAAAAGCTGACTAAAACACCCAGATTTGCAGGACTTCCTAAAAACTAATTGACTTCCCTCCTCTGGGTTTTGCTCATCAAGCAGACATGCACTACTGAGCTTCACCTCTAGGTGTCCTCAGAGTGCAGAGACACCTTCCAACAGGCTTTGGGTGAAAAAAAACCAATTTGTCCTTCATATTCACTTCCTATCTAGGGAGACTAAATAAGAGAAACACCATGTAATGGGCACTTTCCTACTGGTACATGCTTAGAGCTAACTCTACATTACCCTAAGTTTTAAGTAGCTTGCTATTCAGTTAGGTCACATAGATGAAAAAGTCCTTCCCTGGGTGTAAGGTAGGCCAGCTCTATAACAAATTTCCAAGAAAACTTCAGATTCCCTACTGATCTTGTCAAAAAACTGATGCAATCTTTCTTCCCCTCATATCACTGAGAAAGTATTCTGAGGTTGCAGCCAGAATTTTGTTTTAATTTGTAAGTCTGAAGTCATACCATTGGTTTTTATGAAACAATGAGATTTAGCTGAGACTTTAGCTCACTGATTCCTGGTCCTTGACCTGTAGGCCCACACTAATTTGCAAGGCTGAATTAGGCACTTGGAAAAGCAGCATGAATTTTCTTGAGGCCATGAGGGGACTGTTTAGCGTATTTCTACCTCTGTGAATGAAATATTCCTCTACTGGCCTTGTTCAGGCCCCCATCAAAGTGCCACACTCACTCACTGCCACAGCAGAACTTACTCCAGTGGCCAGTTGGCTCAGTGCTGAGCTCAATCATCTCCACAGTGCACCAGGAAGCTTCTGCCAGATGAGGAAACTGAGGGAAAAGGACAGAAGCTTCTGACTCAGTGGCACTCAGGCAGTCTAAAGGGCCTCCGGAAATCCTACTGCCAAGCCACTGTGACCAGCTACTCAGAGCACAGGTGTCAGTCATCAGCCTCTGCATGCCCAGACCCTTCCGCCTCTGTTTGCTCACCAGAGAAGTTGGCCTCGGCCCCAGGAGGACTCTGCACAACCGGGCTGCAGGACAGCGATGTCAACACCATGGCCGCCATCATCTCGTCCATTTCCACCGCATCCGACTTCCTAGATTCAAATGGGTAGGTGGGAAAGTTTACTTCCTGGGCCAGCTGGTCTGCCATGCCCGGGGAAAGAGACGCCACTTCCGGCTATCCTCATGGGATAGTCTTACACTTCTGCCCTGTCCCCACAGAGCCCCTATCCAATCAGCCAGTGTGTGCTCCAGAAACAGCAAGGTCTTTCCCCCCTCTTCATGAAAAATGCTCCTTCTGAAAGATGTTTACAATATCAGCCCCAGTATGACAGGGTCCTCTGTTTCAACCGGGCTGACGCCCTGGGGCAGCCCCGTGCTCCCCTGACTTGGCTTTTAACTGCACGGCCTCACATGCAGCATTTTATTTGGGAAAAGAGAGAAGACACAGAAAAAAAAGACACAGCAAAGTTGGAAATGCAAGATGCCCACTGGAATCCAAAAAGCATGAAAAGTACCTCTTTTCCTATTCTCACCCTTAAATTTAGAGGGGAACATTACACAAATCAATATCTTCCTCCTCTCCTCCAAAACAAACAAGGCATTCTGTTAGTTTCTGAAGGTCAACGAAACCTCCTACATTAGCCAATGAGTAAACAGACCAGAAACACAAGAAAAATCTGGTGCAAATCTCCATGCTTTATACAGCAAAGTTCCACAAAGTTTTACATGTGATTTTAACAATTCATATTCAGTTATATTGTTCAAAAGAAAAATTAGGACTATCTGTAAGTTCATGCTAAATATTAGGAAAAGTTAGTCAGAAATCAACATCTAGGAGGTCTATTTCAAAGGACTGTATGAATTCATTCTTCACAATTCAGGTCTGTTAAACTAGGCAACTGGGTTTGAAGCAGCTAAACCAAGACCCACAATGTGTTAAACGTGTTTATTATATGCTCTTTGAATTTTCAAATTTCCACAGAATAAAAAAATAATTTATTTGCTGGTTTTCCACTGGAAATACTGTGGCTCTGGTCTCAAAACACCGCATCTCCCATCAATGGCACTAGCACCCACAGACAGAGAAGGAGAGGTGGCTCAGGGCTTAAGTGCTTGCACATCTTGTATATAAAACAGATTTTCTTTTTAAAACTTTTAGGGGGGCTATGGTTGGTTTGACATTTTAAATAGTTTTCAGGATCAAAAGAAGGATATTATTTCTTGACCTGTGACACATAAGAATTCTATTAAGTCTGAGCATCCATAAATGAAGTTTCACAGGAGCAGAGCTGAGCCTGCTGACTTCACTCATCATCTGTGGCTGCTGGGACGCAACCACGGGGGGTGCTAAGCTGCAGTGACTGGCCCACGAAGCCCCAATTATTTACTGTTTGCCCTTTCAAACCTGTCTGCTGACTCTTGATCTGAGCCATTTCTTCCTGTCTCTGCTCATGAAAAACTATGAACTGGGTTTGCCTTACATGCGGCAGGGGGGATGAGAAGCCCTTTGCTAAAGTAAAGATATGTCACCCCTAATAATGTTATGGGCAAGAAAAGACGCCTTCCTCCAAAGGATGCCTGCTCTCTGTATTCCCTCTGTCCCCACCATCCCCCCACCTCCAGGCAGCCCCGCTCACACCCCTCCCTGCCCACACGAACCTCTTTGGGACATCAATGTTCCTGGAGACAGGTCTGTAAGCCATTGCCTGGGCCCCATGCTCTGGAGGTGGCACCTGGGGCATCACGCCCTGCAGCTCCGCCAGCCATATTTCCTCCGCCCTGCAGCAGATCTGTAACTTCTGGTCCAACAGCCAGACCGTCACCTTGTCCTCTGCCCAGCTGTGCTGCTCCACCAGGCCTGTACACTCCTGACCGCCGTACCACACACAGACCTGCAGGGAACAACAGCCGGAAGTCAGCACACAGCAGTTCTCACCTCAAAGCTCTCGGGTGCCCGGGTCCCGGGAGTCGGGGTCTGCTCGCCAGAGACTGCGCTCTCTGACTCACTTATCCTTAACTCATGGGTGTTTTGGTCTGAACGTGATGGAAACCTAATCTCCAGTGCAACAGTGTGAGGGGAGGGACCTATCAGGAGATGATTGGGCCATGAGGACTCTGCCCTCCTGGATGGATTAATGCCACCACCATGGGGGTGGGTTAGATATGTCACCAGTGGGCCAGGTTGTTATAAGAGCAACTTCAGCCCCCTGTTACTATCTCTCCCTTGTTGCCCTCTCCTGCCCCTCCACCTTCCACCGTGGGATGATGCAGCAGGAAGGTCCTCTCCAGATCCACAAACCAAATACACTATGGTACATAATTACCCAGTCACAGGTGTTCTGTTATTACAGCGGAAACCAGACTAAGAGCAGATGTTCCCAGGCACCTGCTGCCCACCCGAGTACCCAGACTAGCCACATTGGATCAGTTCTTCCCCCAAAGAGGTTCCTTATTCACTCTCTAGACTGGAAGACAGTGAACATGTCAGCAGCTGAGATTTCTCCGAATCTGGAATCTGTACCCATCTTCCTGATCTCTTGCCCTGCTTATCTCTTGAAATCCTGCCTATCTGCTGGCACCCACCAAATGCTCCTGCCCAGAATTTCTCATACCCTGCATTCTTCTCTTCAGAGAATTCTCAGTCTCCCTGAGGATAAGCCAGAAAGGGGTAGAGGTAGGCTGACCTCTCTCAAGGGACACTTGGAGTTGGAGGTCACTTTATCTCATGGGAAGAGAGGCCTGGGGGGCACTTCTGTCTCGTGGGGAGACAGAAGCAGTCTCCATGGGCCCTTGAAAAGATGAGGACAGAGAACCCCAGGCATCTAGATGTAAGGATAATAACAGGCCGAGGTGATACTGGGTCCTGCCCCAGGGGAGGGGACACTGGAAATTCACATTAAACTCCGACTATACAAACCTCTTCATCTCCTAAAATACCCAAAACCTAATCTTCTCTGACTTTACAATCTGAGGTCCTTTCCCTTCTTCTGCAAAGCTGCAAATGGAGGCAAATTAAGAGACACTGAGCTAAGCCCACACTTCAGACTGAGGTGCGGAACAGCCCAGAATGTCTGGCCACCTTCTGCTCCAAACAACAGCCGAGGAGGAGCCTGGAGTCCGAAATGAGGCAAGCTCTCGCTCCAATTCCAGAGATGGAGAAAAAGGTCTGCACTCACACTAGTGGCTAGAGAGTTTCTGGCCTGTCACCTGGGGTGACCTCAGCCTGTCAGCCACAAGGTCTAGGAGATGGGACACCTAGCCACACTGGGATCAACCTACCTTCTGTCCAGGCTGAAAGGCCACTTGCTGAAGGCCAGTGGTGCCCAGAGCCTTGAGGACCTCCTTGGGCTGCTCCTGGCACGGAGGGTCCTTGGAGGCGAGGAAGGGCTGGGGAGCAGCCCCCTCCGGAACCTCTGCCTGTGGCTCCAAGGGCAAGCTGGCCCCTGATGGCCCATCGGAGGCACTGGGTCCCAACACCCGGGCTCCCAGGAGAGACCGCTTACCAAGGCGGCGAGACAGCACACTGGCCATGCTGCTGCGTCTCCTGGGGAGGCAAAGGTGACAGTGAGTCAGTCTTCTGTCACCATCTACAGGAATCAGAAGGTCACACAGAGCCCTGCACATGGAATGACAGGCACCAGTGAGTGTCCATCAAAGCAGATGAAATATTTTAAAGAGACTTTTATCTTTTTACCAATTTAATTCCTGCTCCTAGCAGGGCATTTAGAAAATACTGATGAGCACAAAGAAAACCAAATCACTCAGGAACCTGCCTCCCAAAGATGTCTTGTCTAAATAGCATCCCCCTCTCTTCTAAACATGCAATTTACATACTTTTATTTCTACAAAAATAGTATCATTGTCTAGTAAACTGAGTTTTCATCTAATATGCTAGGTAAGTTTTTACTATATCATTAAATGTTATTCTATAAAATAGTCAGTGGGCTGGGTGTAGCTCAGGGGTAGAGAGCCTGCCTAGCAGACACAAAGCCCTGGGTTCAATCGCCAGCACCACAGGGAAAAAAAAAAAAAAAGCTACACCATATTTTCTTAGGCAGATGCACAACTGCTGATTTATAAGTCCCTTTATTATTGTCCCTGAAAGCACATCCGATGTTTTGCTGTCTAAACTGTTCCTCCTGCTGCGAGAATTGTCTGAGTACACACGTCCACGAGCTTCCTTCTGTGACATTCCTGGGTACAGTACTGCCCAGTAAAGCACCAAGACACCTGTTGGTGACTTGCAGGTTCCCAAGGTAAACTGGCTTCAAAGCTGTGGAGAGCCTTGGAAACAAGCCAAGCTGCTCCACTCATCCTAGGAACCCTTAGCACCAGGTGACTTTCTCATGGTGACAAAGGTAACTGGTACCAGAGCTTCCAAAAGGGCTCACAGAGGGACCCCTGCCCTGCCCCCACTCCCAGGACAGGGTCTTCTGGTAGAAGAGGAAGGACCAGCACTTTGCCAACTCATGCTACCCTCCTCCACCCAGCCTCTGTGCTTCATCTCCTCCAAGGGCCCCACTCACACTGGGGTTCCAAGCCCCCTGCTCCCCCCTGTTTGTGTATTCAGTTGGTATTTTGTTGACTAGTGGGCATGCATAAGTGCATCCCAGGTGCTTTGGCAAATGTGAGACTGGGATCTTCAGGGCCCAGAACGCCCTGGGAGGCTCCTTCCACCCACTATTAGGCTAGGAGTCTCAAGAGGTGGTTCTGCTACATTCCTCCCCGTCCCCCCATCCCCCAGCCCCACTCACATAAAGAAGCCTGTCAGTGGAACTTTCTTTGAACAGTTCTATAAACCTTCTTCACTTTTCACCCAGTCCAAAAGCACCTCGGGGCTTGTTGGGGTCGGTCATCTCTCTATCTCCCAAATCCCAGCCCCTTTCCCAACTAGTCCAGCAAGTTCTGCTAGCATCTCTGCAATAACACACCATGAAGGGCAAAAATAACTTTAAAGAAGAACACGAAAGTTGCAAATATTGAGCAAAAGGGTCTGGCTGGTTTTCCCCAGAGTTTTACTAGAGGCCTCAAGGGCTGGAATCTGATAGCACAGACAACTCCATTGTGAATTCCTGAGAAGGCAAAGAACAGATCAGGAAAAGGTCAGAGTCACAGCACGCAGAGCTCCCTGATTAGGTGGCTGGTGACTTCACAGCCAATCACACTGTCTCAGAGCGCTTCACCATTGCAATAAGAAAAAAAAAAAAAAAAAGGTAGAAAAATGCAAGGAGTGGGGCTGGGGATGTGGCTGTAGCGCGCTCGCCTGGCATGCGTGCGGCCCGGGTTCGATCCTCAACACCACATACCAACAAAGATGTTGTGTCCGCCGAGAACTAAAAAATAAATATTAAAAAATTTAAAAAAAGAAAAATGCAAGGAGTAAATTCCTTATCACTATGGGGGAATATGAACAGCTAAGCTAAATGGATTTTAAAACTCAGTCCCCGGAGCTGGGGTGTGGCTCAGCAGTAGAGCACTTGCCTAGCACAGCGTGAGGCCCTGCGACCCATTCCTAGCCCTGCACAAAAAAATCTCTGTTGGATTTCATTGAGCTGATGGGAGCTGGAGACATGCAATGCCACTCACAGACATCAGGTGGCAGCACCGACCCAGAGAACCAACCAACCCTTTTCTGGCAAAAATCCCGGAGGCCACCCCCATCTCCAGAGCAGGAAGTTTGGGGTTTCTACCACTGAAAATGAAGACAGGGTAGAATTTCCAAATTCCTGAGTTTTCCAGTCTTCAGACAGCGCCTGAGATGTTTGGCCAACAAACTCCGACGATGTTTTTGTAAGCCTTTTTCTTTTCTTTTTAATTTAAAGAATACTTTTCCCTTTGTCGCGAGCCTGCACTTTCCAGAGCCCGCTAGGTCTGCACCAAGCCGTGAACCTGCCCACTTCCGCCTGCTCCCGCGAGGCTCCGCTCTCCTTCTTCAGCTAGCCTTTCCCCCGATTTACACTTGAAAATACGTTTCTGCCATTGGCTTTATTTATCATACTCCTAAATCTTAATTTTCTTAAGCAGAGAAGAAGGGAACCTGCCTTCTGTAAGTGCCCTTCAAAGCACTGGCTTTCACAAGCTGCATCTCATTTAATCCTCAGAGCACTGTGAGATAAGCACTTGGTCTCTGATTCCTGATGAGGCAACTGAGCTGCAGAGGGGTCAGGCTGCTGAGGCCACGGGACTAGGAACCCCACAGCCTTGGGTTTGATCTCATGGCTAGCTGGTGCCCAGGGTCACAGTTTTGCCACTAATTCAGTAGATGTGGGATCTCTCAAATTAAAACATTCAATTACGTGGCTTTTCATTACATGACTTTTTTTTTTTTTTCCCTCCCTTGTAGTGACCCTTGAGAGAAAAGACAGTGCCTGGCCCTGCAAGTCTAGAGTTCCATTTCCCCAGCTGGGAAAACCTCCCCTCCGTTTGCATATTCACCTATTCCCCACAAAATAAAGGCCAATGCGTGGGTCTGCCCTCCTTCATCTGCCCTCCTTCATTGGCCCCAGGCACTGTGAACCATTGAGAGGCTCAGGTTTGGGATGACCTCTACATACACAGCGCACAAAGGAATAATGTGACTGACCCAAACGGAAAAACTGTAGCCAAGTTTTTGTAGCATGGAAGTAAAACTGGGCAGTATCACCAGTCACGGCCGGATGCCTCCCATGTCATCAGCATGCTCCCTGTGCCATTATGGCCCTGGCTCTAGAGAGAAGACAATCACCAGGAGGCCAGGGGATCCCGAAGCAAACAAGAGCACCAACAAGGAGGGCTGTATGTGCGGATGGGCCCTAGGGCTCTGCTCCTGGACCACTGTCCCTGTAGCCCTGCATCCGGGTGCTGCCCTCCTTCCCACCAGGCTTCTCTGCCGCTCCAGCTGCAGCATCCTTCAAAGGTTTCTTCTCTCACCATTTCTACTCACTCCCCCATTTCTTGGGAGCTATCAATAGCTCAATACCAGCCAACCACTAATTAGACGTGTAGTTCTACAGCAGCCGAAAGAAACCAAGAAACCTCTATTTCAGGGAAACAATGATAATATTTCAATATACAGCCAAACACCACTTTATGGTTTTACAGTCTCGACTTACAGAATTCCTCGAAGAATTCGGCTAACTCCTGCTAAAGACCTCTCAGGATGGTTGCAAGGGGACCCAGAGCCCTCCAGAGCTTCTCATCCCTACCACTGTCACAAATAGGAGGGGTTGGCAACCCTAGAATATGTATTTTGGTCAATGTCCAAAAAGGGTTAGCCCTTGTCCGGGCTCAACAAACATATCCTGATGTGCTAATGGCCTTTAATGAGGACATTTGCCACCAGTTAAGTAACTGGAACTGACAGAACAGTAAAACAAACCCTCTCTGTGGTTCGGAGTTGCAAATTGCTATTTATCATGGGACAGTTGCTGGACAACTGCATGTCTCAGCACACGTACGTGTGTACACACATTCAAATACAGGGGCTGCTCTCTCCTGCCACCCAGGGACATTGCAGCAGGCCATGACATCACCTAGCCCACACTCTAAGATACAGGTCATAAGTTAGAGTGCTTTATCACACAACTAATGGACTTTTTTTAAAGTTAAGGAGGATGAAATTTGGAATAAGACTCCTATTTGCAAAAGCTGGGGTGCTTGCTACCTCTCTAATGAATAATTTATGGGTCAAGGTGATGGATAGCAACCCTCTGCCAAGGGCTCTGTTGAAGCTCAGCTTTCTGTATATTTAAGATCTCCATTGGTTACCACTGCACAGAACAACAGTTTTTAAGTTTTTGAGTTCTTGAGTTAATATCTTATGCATCATTTTTCAACTTTTATCAGAAAGTTTTATTTTCTTTAAAATGTATAAGATTTTAACTGACGTTTTCTTTCAGTGTCATCTTCTAAACTCAACCAAAGGCCAAAATGCTGATGGCAAACCACATCTCTTGCTTTACAACAGGACTCCAGGGAGAACAGGACTCCATGGGGAACAGGATTCATGAACGATTCCTTTAGCAATTCTTAGCCACTCACTCTGTTGATAGCTGCCATGTGTACTTGCAAGCATATTTATAATTATAAGCAAATATGTTTGTGGTCCTCCTGGTTTGGAGGTTGTCACTTTCCATCATCACCATCTGCTGGTTTTCAAAGTTTGTTTGCTGCTGTTGTTTCCCTTGGGATGTCTTCCCCAGAGAACATGAAAAACTACTTTGATAAGCACACATGAACTTTTCTTCACCTTGCTTTGGTTAGAAATCCCACTGAGAGCACTTCTACATGAAAACTTTTTAATCTCTGAAATCATTTGTCAGGTCCTATTATACAACTTTTTAAAATTGGTGTGGTATGTGTTTAACATTTTATAAGCCAGATGTGGAGGTACACGCCTGTAATTCCAGCTACTGGGGAGGCCAAGGCTGGAGGATCACAAGTTCAAGGCCAGTCTAGGCAATTTGGCACAACCCTGTCTCAAAATAAAAAGTAAAATGGGCTGGAGATATAGTTCAGTGGTAGAATGCTTGCCTAGCATGCATGAGACCTTGGGTTCAATTCCCAGTACCACCACCAAATATATATATAATACAAGCTTAAGATATATGAGAGAACATTTGTGATCAATTCAATATCTCTAAATCAGCTGGCCAAACATTAACATTTTGGATTCTCAAGGGATTCCAATTATTGTCTCTTTCTGAAGTTTTTTAAAGAACAGAATATATTACATCAGAGTACCACAGTTTGGACTACCAATAAAATTAGACTTACAGGTTCCTGAAAGATCATCTAATCCCCTGCAGGGCTGGGACCCTCCTGATAGCATCCCTGTACCTGAGCATCCAAGCTCCCACTACTGTGAGTAATAGGTGTAATAGAATAACAAGGGGAGAACGAAGGCCCCAAATAACAGGGCTATTTTCATATTCTAGCAGATGGGCTAGAGAAATAGGTCATCTGGTCTGGTTACAGTGAATTCTTTCCAGCAAATAGTAAATGATCCTGATCCACAAATACTTCTGTGGTCTGAAGGCACGGCAGACGTTCAATCAAGTAACAGAGACCACTTCTGTTTATAGCAGGAAGGGAAAAGGTCTTCACAGCTCTACCCTTGAACAAACGCACTTCCCCTTCCTTCACACCTACCTGCCCACTTGCTCTCAGAAGCACCATGCCCTTTGTTCACAACTATCCTGCTTACGCTTGTCTGCATCAAAGTGTCAATTCTGAGCACAGCACTTGGCACACAGTTAGGGCTCAGGGACCTACAACCATTTCTGCTACAGATTAAGCATCCCTAATTTGAAAATCTAAATGCTCCAAAATCAGAAACTCTGAGTGCCAACCTGATGCCACAAGTGGAAATTTCTACACCTGACTTCATGTGATGAGCTACAGTCAAAACACTGGCATAAGAAAATACTGTATAAAATCACCTTTGGGGGCCTGCTATTGTGGTTCACAGGCAGAGTGCTTGTCTCACATGTGTGAGGCACTGGGTTTGATCCTCAGCACTACCTAAAATAAACAAAATAAAGGTATTTTTTTTTAAATCAACTTTGGGCTATGTGTATAAAATGTATATGAAATATAAACGAATTTTGTGTTTAGATGTAGGTCCCATGCTCAAGATACATCGTTATATATATGCAGATATTCGCAAATCCAAAAAAAAATTAAAAATCCAAAATCAGTACAGTTCTGATCCTAGGTATTTCAGATAAGAGCTACATAGTACCAATAGGGCTGTGTCTCCTTAGACTGGAAGCCCTTTAAGGGCAGAGACCATATCATACCTAAATCCCATCCAGATTTTTAATTTTATACAGGTGACATTCTCAGGACCAGGAAAGCCCCAGATTCAGGAATAATGTGTTCTAAGAAAGACCTTCTGCTTGCCCTGAAAGGAAGACAGGCATCAGAAGCAGGGTAGAATTTACACAGCATTCAAACTAGATTCTAAAACAGTACTTTCTAATTTAAAAAAAAAAAAAAAGCAGACTGGTCTAAAGAACGGTATAAGTCCGATCACACAAGCGTGCCCCCTGGGTGAGGAGTCTGTCCAGCGTGGTTTCTGTCACGCAAGGGGGCAGGACCAGCATGCACACACACCAGAAGGAGTTGTTAAACCTGATTTAAACTGTGCTAAGACAATTCCGTGAGAGTCCGGGAGGCAGGGGGATGAATTGCTGACTTGGCACCCTACCAGAGTCAGGATGGGGGCAGGGATTGAGGAACGGAGCAGCCCCTGGGAAACCAAGTCCAAGAGAGCTGGGAGTGCTCTCCCGCAGTTTTCAGGGTAGGCTTCTAAACCCCAGCCCTTGAACTCACAGCAGCAAGGACTGCTCGAATGGCACGAGGGTTTACACGCACGTTAATACACACCGTTAGTGTTAGGGGCTTTTCTCTACTGACTTCCCAGTAACTCAGTAAAACATGGAGGAACAATGTATCCCCATTTGATTGCTGAGAAAACTGAGGTCCCTCAAGGAGGCTACTTATTTGCTCAAAGCCACAAAGCTAGCAAGCAGTGGTGTTTGCAGCTTTCCCAGCTCCTTGCTGGTCCAGTTCTCTCTTCTCCAGGATGGAATGGGGGAGGCTCTCGTGGGAGAGTCACTGGGAAGAAGGGATCGACTGGAAGAAATTCCATTAATGAAGCAACAGCTGACAACACAAGATCGCCATCCCCAGACATAAAACACAGACATGAGAATCTCAAAAGCCTAAGTCAAGGGCTGGTCAGCACAAGGCCCTGGCCAGGCACCCACCAGAAAGGGAAGCCTGAGTGGCTACGTCACCTGAGGTGCCAACCCTGAGGCTGACAAACAGGGTTTGCTATGTTCTCGATCCTTGAAGAAGGAAAGGGACAGAGATCCTAATTCGTGTATTTGTTTCACTTAAGTGTTTAAAGTAGAAACACTGTTTGGATTCAACAGTCCTTGATGAGGTCAAATAAATGAGAGTCACTACAGACAGTGAAATGGTTAAAGTGAAAAACTGGTTTTGGAGCTCAGGCGTCACCTCAGTGAATTGCCACATTCCCCCACAAGGCCAAATAAACAGGCAGTGGGGCCTGGGGGGAGGGCGAAGGCTACCTGGCCACTCTCCTGGCTGCAATCAATAGGTCATACAAAGTGCTGCCATCTCCTTAGGGGGGACAATGTGGATTGCAGGACCCAAGACTAAAGACCAAGAGCTGTGCACATACAGGTAAGGTGGTCAACGAGAGTCACCTCTCATGAAGAGTGAATAAACTGAGGTGCCACCCAAATACCCCTTAGGAATCCAAGTCTCCTCTGGGAGCCACCTGTCCAGAATGGAAGCTGTTGGCCAAAACCTTGGAAATAGTAAGTCACAAAAACCATGCTGTTAGGATGACAGATATCCTAGTGGCCAATAACATTTTAAAAACCTGAAATAAGCTGAATATTGGAACTCGTCTGTTCTAAGAGCCAGATGGCTGAGTAGCCAACAGCAATGGCTCTGTCTGGCTAGAAAGGGAGAGACCAGGTGTGGCAAGTCAATTTATAATCCAATTTTTGCTTTTATTCTGAATCTCCAGTAGCTATCTGTGTTTCATGCTTCAGGATAAGGACGGCACCCCAGCCCGTGACCCTGTCAGTCTCTCCTGGGAGCAGGGGACCTGAGGCCCTAGGACTGGCTCATCAACAAGGCTGCCAAATGTTCAGGAGAGGCTTGGCAGGGACACGCAGAGTCTACAACCAGACACACAAGCCCGTCACCTCCACCTGTGACCACCACCTCAGAGCCTCCACTTCCCCACGGCACCTGTGGAGTTGGGGATGTACACACCTCACAGAGGCCAGCCCCTACACAGTGCCTGGTACCTGGGACACAACAGGGGTGTTTCTGTCCCCCACTTCTGTCCCCTAGACCCATGCTTGAGAGCTAAATGAAACCACAAGAAACTCACAATACTTGGAAGCCACTGCTGCAGGCATCCAGGAATGGAGGCTGGGCCAGGCTATCCCACCAGAACCCACTACCGACTCAAGGAAAGCCAGAAAACGACCACAGGTGAATCACTAATTCATTGAAATCACAACCACTGATTTCAGAAAGAAAGAGGGACTGACACATCCAAGCTATTCCCTGTCAAGGCCTGCTGACCAAAACGAACCAATCCCCGGGTCCAGCGCTTAGAGCCCCTGGCAAAGTCAGAAGTCTCTGCCTCTGGAGCCCAAAGGCAGTGACCAGTCCCTGCCCACCTCCCATACCTCACTTTCAGCAACGGGCTGCCATCCTGCCCTGCTCCTCAGGCCTAAGTCTCAGTCTTGGTGCCCTGCCAGAGTGGTTCAAGGCCAGCTGCCAACCTCCCCAAGGCCAGGCCTGGCCAGCCTCGGGGAGCAGATCTGGCTCACACTGGCGCAGATCTGGCTCACATTGGCACAGATCCACACTTGAGTATCTACTCACTAGGAACCCAGAGCAAGAGGCACCACAGAATGAACCCTGGCACCCGCAAACGCCTGCTGAATGCTCAGCCCCTTTGGATGCACCAAGCAGAATGTTCAAAGCCTGAGATTCAGAGCCTGCCCTTGAAGAACCTGGGGCCCAACTGAGCTTCCACCTGGCTCACGCTGGTGCACGCGCACCTCGAGTGCTCAGAGCTACATTCATAAACTTGTGTTGTATAATGAGATGAATGAATGAGCATTTGCCTCTTTCAAGAAAATGCAAAAAAAAAAAAAAAAAAAATCATCCAGCAATCTGACACTGAATCCTGGAAAAAAAAATGTCTTTTAGAATTAAGCTCTTAAAGTTGGACAGATATCCATGGTAAGTTTTTAATTTTTTTGACATAAGTTAAATAAGTTGAAATAAAATATTATGAATCTAAAAAAGACCAGCCAAGTGACCAGAGCTGGAAGGAGACAGGCCTGTTGCCCCCACAGAAAGCAGAAAGTCAGCCTGAGTAAAGAGAACCAGACATCACACAGAAGACCATTGAAACACAATGCTGGAAAGCTGAAAGCTGGGGAGGGGACCTGCCCAAGGCACCAACCACTCTGAAAGGACCCTCAGGTGGCTCTCTGGAGGAAGTCATTTGAGGAATGTTTATGACCCAAAATTGTGGGGCTGAGAATGGGTAGGAAAAACAGGCTGAATGAGGGTTTATCCCACTCCTAGCTCAGGAGAGCCATTCTTGGATGTTTTTCCTGAAAATGTTATCAACCACTAGCAACAACATTAACCAGGTTAGATATTTTGAGCCCATGTGACAAAATAAATGCAGGTTGATCACCAAGGGCAGATGGCCCACACTCACAAGTTTTGAGAGCCGTGAGAGATGAAATTGACACTCAGGAGGCCAGGGGCCAGGCCTAACCCAGCCCAGCCCTGTCCTGTCCTGCCCTACCCTGCCCTGCCCTGGGAGGACAACAGACATCAAGTTTTGTACCAATATCAGGCGAGCAGGTGGAGAGTCATCTTTAGCTCAGGGGCCAGCAGACCTTTAGAGTTTCTGAAGAAAGGGTACTGAAATGGTCACAAAGATTAAATCACATCTACTTTATCAGAACTATTACAGAATACACAGATGAGAGCACAACAGGAAACCTCATATGTATATTATCAAAACTGATATTCCTTTAGGAATGTCCTAAGAGCTATCACTGATCAAAGACTTACATGCCAGTCGCTTGCTAGGCATTTCACAGACTGTACCTCCTTTAATCCCCCACAAATAATCTATGAGATAAATTCCATGTCATCCCCATTTTCCAGATAAGCAAACTGAGACCCGGGGCGGTTGAGCTATTTCCCAGAGCCACAGAGATAGAAAACAATAGAGCTCAGCTGTGATCTCAGAAGTGTCTGATTCCAAAAGCTTTGCTCTTTCTACTCTGCACAGCCAGAGAAAGCGTGCACAGAAGGAAAGCCTAGATGGGATGAACTCCCAAAGCTCCCTGCTCCTAAACTCCTGAGGTATGGAGAGGTTAATGTGCACTAGAGACTGGCACTGGGTTAGTCAGCTTTCTGTCGCTGTGATAAATATCTGGAAAAAAAAAAAAAAAAAAGGAGGAAAAGATTGACTTTGGCTCACAATTTCAGAGGTCTCAGTCCAAAGTCGGGCGGGCTCCATTGCTAAGGGCCCGAGGTGAGGCCTCGAGCATCACAGAGGAAGGGAGTGGCAGAGGAAGGCAGTTCAAGGCAGTTGGGAAGCTGAGAGGAAAGAGCTGGGGACAAGATATCATCCCCAAGGCCACACCCCCAAGCACCCACTCCCTTCAACTAGCTTCCACCTCCTAAAGTTTCCACCACCATTTTGTTAGAAATCCCTTAATGATTTTATCCACTGGGGAGGTCAGTGTCCTCCTGATCCGATCACTCCCGAAACCCTGTCTGAGCACTGCTGCACTGGTGACCCAGTCCACAGCACATGGGTTTTTGAGAGACACTTTAAATCCAAACCATAACAGGCATGGAAGAGAAAATGGGCATTTTGAAGCAAAGTAGCAAGTGCAAGCAGGAGTCTCCCAGAATCAAGCTCCATTTTTTTTTTCTTTTTTTTTTTTTTTGCAGTGCTGGGGATGAACCCAGGGATTTGCGCATAGGAAGCAAATGCTCTACCACTGAGCCACATCCCAGCCCTACAGTAGCTGTTCTTATGTCACCATTTACAGATACTCCAAAGAGAAGGCACATTGAAACAGCGTAGGTTGTAAAAGAGAGCTCAAATTTTGCAATTATGTGACACTGCACAAATGACCTCACCTCTCTGTGTCTCAGTTTCCTGTGCCTGTAAAATGAAAAAACACTGGCGCCTAGCCCAAAGACAATTTGGATATTTAATGAGACAGTGATTTTTTTTTCAAAAGTACCTTGGTTTTTAAGAGTCATGAAGCTCCTCTTCCTAGATATTCTGATTCCCCAGGTCCAAGGGAAGCATAATGAGAAAGAAAATACTAAGAAAATGCACATCAGGGGCTGGGGTTGTAGCTCAGTGGTTGAGCGCTTGCCTCACATGCATCAGGCACTGGGTTTGATATTCAGCACGATAGATAGATAGATAGATAGATAGATAGATAGATAGATAGATAGATAGATAGAGTCCATCTACAACTAAAAAAATATTTTTTTAATGAAAATGCACATCAAATCAGAGTACACAATAAGGGGTATTGACCAATAAATAAATAAGAACAGGAGCCAGGCACAGTGGTGCATGCCTATAATCCCAATGTCTTAGGAGGCTGAGGCAGGAGGATAGCAGATTCAAGGTCAGCCTCAGCAACTCAGCCAGGCCCTAAGCAACTTAGCAAGAGCCTGTCTCAAAATTAAACATAAAAAATAAAAGGGCTGGGGGTGGAGGCAAAGGGCCCTGGGTTCAATCCCCAGTACAAATGTGCATATGCACACACAAATAGGCACCAAACTCTAGGTGGTGGTGAAGAGCCAAATGTATGAGAAGATCATAGTGGGAATTTGCACAAATGGGAAAAATAGCACATTTTAACAATAACAATGGCAGTGTGAATGATCTAAGGGGAAAAAATCAAAACCTTGCAAGAATTCTGTGTTAACAGTCACAACCACTATAGGGACTTCTGTCACTATCCATCAGACTGCCATCTTATTATGATCACAAAGGCCAAACAGTAAAAATATCCTGCCCAACAATAGTGTAAAAGTACTAAAAAACAGAAACAAACCTACTGTCCACCCCGTCCAAATTAGAAAATTACCTACCTTAGAACAACGGTCACTGCCCATCAAGAAAGACGAGTTACAAAGCCAGAGAACGGTCAACCTGCACTTGCTGCAGGATGGGAGGGCAAGCTAAGAAGACACACCTCCGCCATCAGACCAGAAAGGTCAAGGCCAAGAGGGCAGTAAGATAACCCACCAAGTGAGAGAGGAAGGGACACTAACTTGGTCACCCAGCCTGAAATGACAGGAAAGGAGGCCCTAACGCTCACCAGAGCCCAGAGAGGAGATGTCTGAGCACCTCAAAGAAGGTAAGAGAAATGGGCTGCTGGGCCCAGACAAGGGTCCGGATGCAATGTGGGGTTCTCCCAGGGCCAGGACGTGGTGCGTAAGGATCTGAAGACCAAGGCACAGGAAATCATGAAGGCTGCAGAAGGCTGTGCCTCTTCCCAGCTGGGTGACCAGTGGCACCAGCACATAGCCAGTCTTGAAGTGTCTTGGGGAGGGACATGGCCACACCCTCCCTTGCCATCAGTCAGACCTGATGTCATTAAAATTCATGTTTTCCAGAAGTTCTGCAGAGAGCTGGGGAGGCGGTAGCCAGAAGCATAAATAACAGAGAGGACACACCATTTTCTCTAATTAACGTAAACCATGAGTAGCAGTACTGTGGCAGGGTTCAAGATGCTCTTAAAGAACACTAAAAATACTTCCAAATGCCTCAACTTCAGCTTGAGTGTTTAAGTCACACTTTGCATTTTAAAGATGGCCAGGAGAAGACCCACAGAAGCAATGAGGTATGTAGTTAATGAGTGGAGTGGGCCTAGAATTTATCATCCAGAATACCCAATGGACTATCCATCCCCCTGACTCTCCCCCATGCAAGCACTATCAATATACAGGCCAAAGTCCTAAAGGCGGGGACCAGACATAATTAACTGTGGGGCCCAGAAGAGACCTTCCCAACATCAACCCTTCTCACCAACCAGCAGAGACCTGTGTGGCCCCCAAGGGCAGGTGAGCACACACCCCACACCCGGCACATTCTAAGTCCTGGCCTAGTCTTCCAATGATTTAGCAGACTGCAAGCATCCCTGGGTCTATAGAAACTCTAAGCAAAGAAGTGTCCCTATAGTGTGCCTTTATCTGAACATACAAGTAAAGTACCCCCCTACCCCATGATTCCACTTTCTCAGAACCTACTCCAGAGAAAACTCACAGGTGCTGCAAAGAGCCCATGTGCAACAATGTTTTTTTTGTAACAAATATTTGTAACAGAAAAGGATCAGAAGTAACTTTCATGTCCATATACTAGGAAAGGAGAAACAATTGTTTAGCCTTCTATTTCTAAAAGAGATTGAGCAAGCAGGAATTAAATAAAATCAAGAAGACCCTGCTGTGGTCTATGAACGTGCAGTTCAGTGCACTTGACTTTCTGTAAGCCCTGGAGGCATAAATGTAAATATGCAAAGCATCTGAAGAATACCAGCAGCCCTGGGAGGGTGGTCAGCCTCTGGGGAAAGGACTGGGATTAGGAGTGGTGGTCAAGGAAGAAGCTAGTCTGGAGGATTTGCATTCTTTTCCCCTACAGAGAATGTGTTCATGTATTACTTATATAATGAAATTTTCATGCAATCATTTAATTTTAAAAAAGGAAGAAAGAAAAGAAGCAGACCCTGCTCAATACATTTTTATAATGAATTTAGGAGTGATCTTCTCAAGTCTAGTTCAGCTTGCCAGGAGGCTGAGAGCTGAGCAGCACGTATCTGCATTCCCAGCCAGCAGTGGGCTTTGCCACACAGATCTTGTTTCAATCTTACAAGCACAACTCTGCAACTCCATAACTCCAAGGACTCTTAAATTCATAGCCAACCGGTTGGAGGGAGAGGCAGGAAAAAAAAGAGAAAGCATGTCAGGGGACTGCTGGTAATCCAAAGGGATGTCCCAGGAGCAACTCCAGTTCTAATCCAGCAATTCAGCTTTCCAACACAACAAATTACAACACGCACAGGCACATAGGCGCACACATGACCACGTCTCCTCCACACAAGGATGAGCTGACTGTGCCTTATACTCTTACATCTGGGAACTGGGATTCCTTGCAATGAAAGGAAAAATCTGAACTTCTCATCAGACAAATGCTAAGACATTATTATTTACTTTCTGGGGTCACCTAATCATATAGGATACTGATGAGGTTGTTGTTGTTGTTGTTGTTACTTAGTTTATGCTTTGCAGTGCTGGGGGTCAAACCCAGGACCTCATGCAAGCTAGGCAAGCTCTCTACCTCTGAGTTACACCCCCAGTCCCAACAGTGATTTTTAAACACACACACACACACACACCCCTTCACCTCTTCAAAGCACTACTTAGAGAGTCCTTGGAAACATACAATTATAATATTAAAAACTGACCAGGCAAAACTATAATGATAGAAATCAGATATGTGGCACTTCCTGTAGGATTACCTGGAAATGGTCCCAAGGAACATTTCTGGGGGGATGGATATGTTTTATTGCTATATGCATTTGTCAAAACTGACTAAACAACAACCTTGCAATCTGAACATTCCACCATATGTAAAATGTGCCTCAATTAAAAAAAAATTTTATATATATATATATATATATATATATATATATATATATATATATATATACCAAAACTCAGCCTCTCTCCCAGCTACAGCAGAACTGTAAGCTGTCCTGTGAGACACTGGAAATCTCTTTGTGGTGCTATGTAAGGTGCATGAGTAGCCATAAACATGACTAACATGGACAGAGGACACAGGAGTTAGGACAGCACAGCAAGAACAATGTGAATGCAGCAGCAGAAGAAAAACAGAGGAGAGCAAGTTTTAATTCCCTGCACTCAGTTACTGGATATGGTTGTTTTTACTAAGAATTTTATGACTTCCCAGTACTCAAAGGGGAGAGGGGGAGGCTGAGAAATGTTCTTTCTTATTTTGTTCTTTTTAGAAAAAAAAAAAACTATATGTTGGTCTAACTTTTCCCCATCCCTACTATATGTGGCCCAGGAAACCAATTCAATGCCGTTCACCAAGCCCAGCGGATGTGACAGACAACACACATGGCAGAAATGATGCAGAAATAAAGGAGGCCATTATTTAGCTCTAAATAGCCAAGTTCTGCCTAAGCGTGTTACACACACCTAAAGCTGCTATTCCTTGAGTTGATGGGCCCCCAAAATACTCTCTTCCATGTCAAAAGAGAGCACTTCCTTGCCAAATACCAATTTTTCAAATGCCAGAATAAGAGCATGAATCACATGGAGACAGAAATCATCTTGTGATCTTCTCCAAGGATGAGATAAACCACTATGCACTTTGCAGAACTCAATAAGCTCTTGCAATGTGAGTTAGCCCAAGCACTGCCCCCCAATACAACAACAAAATTAAAGAACCAGGGTGTATTTTAAGTAAACCTTATGTAAGCAAAACTTGAACAAAGTTAAGCTTAATCAAATTTTCCACGTGTACGCTATAAAGCATAAAAATTTTAAAATATTTAATTCAAACTACAAACTTCCCATTATTAACTAGATACATGCCTACCTGCAAAAATCCTCATCAAAAGTCTCTTTAAATGTATCTTCCCCTTATTCTCTCTGTCACTAAGCTACAGAGTAATCAGAAGGTTCAGTCCCATCTCTGTGTCAGGATGGTATTGAACTCGCTATTCTGGTGATTTGAATCCACAGTGTGACATGAAGGAGCAAGGGACACTCAAGGGTACTTCCAGGTCCTCCACAGCCAAGCGAGGATCCAGCATCCAACCCTAGGACTTCATCTTGATTGAGTCAAGAACTGGCCAATCAATAATCACATTATTTTGTGATAACCTATTTGGTTATTATCTAAACCTATTTGGCTCATTATCTTCTGCTTCTTCCCCCAGTTTCTTACTTTTCCTAAGGACCAAATTTCATTTTCAGCAGCCCAGGGGCCACAAACTGAGTCCCAAGCCACATTACAATCGCTAAAATGATCCCAGAGTCTTTCAAAAATGTTAGGAGCAGCGCTAGGTGTGGTGGTGCATGCCTGTAATACCAGCCACTCAGAAGGCTGAGGCAGAAGGGTCACACGTTTGAGGTCAGCCTTGGGAATTTAATGAGATTCTATCTAAAATAAGAATTTTTTTTAAAGGGCTGGGGTGTAGCTCAGGGGCAGAGCACCATGCCTAGCATAGGCAAGGCCCTGGGTTCAATCCTTGTGTGTGTGATCATGCACACACAAAGAAACTTATTTATTGGAACCTATTTTTAAACATTTTTTTTAATTACATGATGTTGATTCACACTATGCCAATGACGGCATGTCCTCTATTCCACGTGATCTTTCAGCTTCAACAAGTCACATAACAAATGACCCTGGGGACTGGAAGTGGTTTGGGAGGTCTGCCTAACTCCTGCCCTCCTCTTCCACAGCATCCCCAATTGACCCACTCAGCCCAACTTGAGTACTTCCAACAGGAGGCTCAGTGCTTCAAGGGCACACAGGTCCACAGTTGAGCAGGTCGGCCAACTAGAAAATCCCTTTACGATTGATATCTGTTCTCCCCATCTTTAGGGGTAAAGAGAACCTTAAAGTCCATCATCTGCAGCATAATTCTACAAAAAAGGAATCTGCCACTGCAGAGGGTAAACAATTGGTCCTCCTGTGGGTCATATCCGACACCAGGAACAAAAGCACCGAGTCCGCTCATTCCCAACCCCCAACAACCATGGCAGTGTTGGAAGGTGCTACCGTGTACCCGGCCCAGGAGTGTGCTCCAGTCACTCCCTAGTCATCATCCCAGTCTCCCTTCATAGATCATGTCTCGCTGGCTCTTGTTCCTTTTGAATTGTGATTCCCCAGTTGTCCAAACTTAATGACCATGGTCATGAAGAAAACCTTCTGATTATGAATGCTGAGTATTTAAAGCCTCACCCCACTCCTGGCTCACATTAAACTCATGACCTGCCTCTCTCAGTGGCCTGCACCAACCTCAGGTCAGGAACTGAATCTTATCTGGTGACGCCTGTGTCCAACCCAGGGGTTGACACACAGCCATGGCTTCCCGACAGTCATCACTGAGCACACCGTCTATCCCATTCTATCAACAAAATGTTTTTAAAGTAGCAGTATTTTTCCCCCTGGCAAATAATTAAAATGTGAACAAAAGAAGCTGAGCATGGTGATAAACGCCTATAATTCCAGCAACTTGGGAGAATGAGGCAGGAGGATCACAAATTCAAGGCCAGCCTAGGCAATGTAGTGTCTCAAAAAAAAAAAAAAAAAAAAGGCTGGGGATGTAGCGCCATGGTAGAGCATCCCTGGGATGACCCCTAGTACAGGGGGGAAAAAAAAAGTGACTAAAAGAAAGTCATTCACCTTGACCCACCTAGAAGCAAGCAACCAGTATCATATTTTTGGTATTAGTATATTAGTCTATTTCCTTCCAGTCATTTCCTACATGCATTTTTTAACATTTGAAATCATATTGTTGATGTACATTAACTTTTAGCAGAAAGATTCTTCCCTGTTATTTCAAAACTATTTCTACATATTATTTTTTGTAACTTCTTAACACTTGTCATAAAGACACACCCATCAGAATTCACCTGTTCATTATCTCCAACCCACACCGCTGAATGTTTAGGTTGTTTCCAATTTTTCACTATAGATTTTTGTTGTTGTTGTTGTTATTTCAAACTCTGAATAATCTCTGTGCATAAAACATCATCTACATCTTTGATATGGTCTCAGGTATATCCTCAGAAGAGAAATTCTCAGAATGCATGAACATGATATAGTAAGCGTTCACAATTTTAAAATTAAATCACACTTTACATTTATTCCTTACTGACATTTTCTTTTTTCCTTTTTTAATTTGGACTTCTCATGCTCAATGATTTTGAACCTTGAGTTATCTGTTAAATAAGCAAACCCTCCCATGTCCGTGCCACCAACAAATCTGAGGAGCACAGCTTCTGTATCTTCATCCACAACACTGGGAAAATGCTGAACAGATCAAAGCCAAGAACAGAACCCTATGGCACTTTCAGACCTGGTTCCAGGCTGACTCAGGGCCAATAATTAACAATTTTTGCATATGACTGTCAAGTTAAATTAATAACACCATCCAGCCCACTTTACCACTTCTGATTTAATATGGACAATTGTGTCTCAGGAAACCGTTCAGTGCATCACTAAAGCCAAAACATACCACAGCTGCTACCTGCTTCCCCTGGTTAGTAACCAAACCATCCTGCAAAAAGGAGATGGATTTACTTGATATGATTCAGGTGACTTCTGGTTAGCCTTGTAGCCTATAGCCACATATTTTTAAGCAAAATGTATGCCAGCCTCAATTTTAATTTTTAATGTTATAAAAGCAATATTTTTAAATAACTGAACATTGTCCTACCTATAAAGAGCAGGATGACCACTAATCAGTCCCTCTGTAGCTCACCTGGGAGGAACTCTGAATCATGGGAGGTTATGGATTCCTTGGAGTACACCAGACTGATCTAGACCAGAGACCTGAACCTAGGTCTTCAGGTGGTTCCAACCACGCCAAGTTTTCCGGAACCATTTGCATCAATACCTGTGCCTGAGCCAGCTATTCCATGATCATTATGAGTCTCTCAGGATCCTGGATGCCTGCCTCCTGGGGTGAGACTGGGAGTAAGGAAGAGGAGAGAAAAAGGGCCCAGCCCTTTTCCTGGTTCTTCCTTTAGCACTGGCTCACAGAACCAAAGCTTCTGAGAATCTAATGTCATAAGGCATTGACAGCCACAACTCACAGCTCACCAAGTTATTACCCCAACATCATCCTCTGACACAACCATACCAGCCAGAAATGGGAAACAGGGAAGTCTGAGAGACACTGGCATCACTGGAGATCTGCCCACCATGCAGAACACAGGTCAAAGCCCTCTCTAACAAATACCATTTAAATAAATACCACTGTAAAAATACTTCCATGTCCCCAATAGCATCTCCTCAGAAAGTGCCGCTGGCTTGCCTAAAACAAACTGCTTGCCCATAAATATTTCAGATTCCATGTTACACTCTTTCCAAAACACTCCATGGCCACCGGAACCCAAAAGATAGCTGGCTTGACATTCGAGGCTCTTGAAAACGGAGGTGACAAAGCCAAATATCTACAGGCTTCAGCAGAGAACGTAAAGAAATTGGACCAAGGCCACAGAAAGCATTGGGACCATGAGAACTGGGAACCCTAAGGTCTTGTCCAGAAGGACAGCCACCCCAGAGCTCCAGATGACTGCACGAATCCTTGACTGTTCCCAATAGTTTTAAAAACTTCTGTGTTGTCCAAACTAGAACCTACCTGTAGACTTAAAACATTCTGCAGGCCACCCCTTCACAAACCCTGTACTACCTAGGACCCTAAACCACCTTTCCAACCTCATCTCTCACTCTGCTCGCACAACAGTCTTCAGTTCTCACACAAGCACTGTGTATGCGTTCCTAACCCCAAGCTCTGGCTCCCTCTGCACCACGCGGCACCAGAAGACACCCCAACTGCTCATCCCAGACTTCCTTCCTTTTTCCAAAGAAGTTTTCCAAGCCACACAGTACACATTATTCCCCACTTCTTTAAATCCTAACATGCTTATATTTCATTTTGGCATTTAATTGTCTTACCTTGCTCCTAATCTAATGTATACTTCGTCTCTCCAACTAGACTGTGAACTTTCCATCTCTCTCTTACGCCTCCTTCTACCTTCGGCACTGGGAAGGGTAGCTCTGCACACTAGCAGCTTAGTAAATACTTACTGAATGTGAAAATTCTCTCTGGGCTCTTTAAACGGTGGGTTATGCTCCATTAGAGAGTGGTTAGATCAACTTGGTGGGAGACAATAGCATTTTTTAGTAAGAAAAAATAGAATAGGCAGTAAAAATGTCAGAGAAGATTATTACCCCAACCAAAGGAAAAAAAAAGGCAGTACTTCATAAACTAAGATTTTTTTTTTACATACATGATCATATATGGTAGATCACAATGTAAATTTTAGTTCTTAGTGTAGGTCATGGTCAAAACAGGGCAGAAAACACTGCTCTACAGTAAGTAAGTGAGCTCAACCACTGCTCCATGCAATTAGTTTTTCGATGTTCAGATATTCCCTATAAAGGGAAAAAATATCTGTTCTGTTCCCCCTTAGGTTCCCCTTCTAGGTCTTCTTCCCCTGCCAGTTCACTCATCCTGCATCTCACAGAAACAAGGAGGCTAAGTAACTGTAATTACATTCTCAGCTCATTCAGCAACCTTTTGCAATCATCCTTCAAATTCAGATGTTTCAAGTTGAGGCTTGGGGAATTTGTTCAGCAAATCACCCTAAATCACCCTTGCAACAAAAAAGCAGAATTCAGAGCTCAGGAAAAATGGCACCAGCTAGCTCCCTTCTGCCGCAGGTCACCAGAAGCAGGGGAACTGGCAACTGGATCAGGTTGGGATGGACCAAGCCCTATAAAAGGCAATATCCTAGGCCCAAAGTTCTCTCCCCTTTTTTTTAGATCATCTAGATGCTCCATCCTCCCCTGGCACAAATGGGACACTGGGACTAACCCAACGAAGCAAAGTTCAACATGCTTCAGAGCCCAACAATTTACACCTTTAGCAAATTCCATTCTAACTTCTCTCCAATTCCACTCTCATGATTATGAGACTAAATGACCCCATTTTCCTAGGAGCACTAATTACCAAAAGTTGCTTCTCCAACCTCAAGGTCAACAGCAGGCAGTGCCACGTGATTTGCAATGCAAGAGGGATAAGCAGAAGCCCTCCAAGTCAGAACCTGTGTCCAACTCACATACTTAGCCGGCTGTCTGGCCAAGAAGAACCCCCACTTATTCTGAGTGCCTTTCCTCTCCCTCTCCCTAACTATACCCCCATGGGTTCCCACCAATCTCAGAGCCTCAGTTGCTGGCAGGACACCTCCATTTGAATATTGTGGCAAACACAGGAAACTTCTCTACAGGCTGAGTGTCAATTTCTTCTCTGTACAACACCCATTTCCGATTTCTCAAATTACCAACTACAGCAATTCCAAGGCCCTGGCGTATAATCAATTTCCACAAAGAATTAATTTCCATTCATCTCTTCCTTTTGCCCTACCCCGGACAACAGATGATTTCAACAATAATGTTTCTAAAACTCACCCTCCTTTCCAGTTCCAATTAAACCCAGTCCAAATTCCTGTGCACTCCACAAGCACAACAGCCTACTAGCTGATCTGTCTCCTAATATTACTTTCAAAAACCTTTCCAAATGCTGTTTCCTTACATCACTCTCTGGCCCCCAAAAAAACTTCACTGTCTCCCCAGTACACACAGGGTAAAGTGCAATTCCCCATTCTGGCTTTCTAGGACTTTCACAATCTCAACCATTGTTCCTCTCCATCTTTATCTCCTACTGTTCAGGAAACATTCCAAGGTAGCCAAGGCCATCTCCTTGTCTCTCCGGAAAGCCACGTTCAGTACCATTCTGTGACCCATCTCATCTTCCAAGAATATTGTGCTGCAGTTCCTGCCCAGGCTCCTTTCTCTGACCCCACAAAGCACCTATATCTACACCTCAAATTTGGACAGTTAACTGTGTCGTATCTGGAGGTCTTATTTCACAGGCTCAAGTCTTTCTGGGTCCTGTATGAGATTCTAAACCCTAGAGGAGGTCATCCCACAGATCTTTTGTAGCCTTCCTAGCTTCCACTGTAGTCCTTCTCTTGACTCTGGGTTTGTCACTGACTTAATCGGAACATGCAAAATATATTTCAAAACCAGTACTCCACATCCTATCCCCAATTGTAACATTTCCTTTACCTGCTTATGCCCCCATAACGTGCACTAACTTAGGCAGTCATACCATTTTACTTTGAACTTGAGCTCTCAAATCACTTTCACCTAGTCGATAGACTTCCTGAGGCCTTAGATTTCATTTGTGCCTCTTGGCATCTCCCAGAGACCACAGCAGCTCCTCAAAAGGATCTGTGGAGTTGAAGGTAATGCTATGTTTCCAGCTTCCTCCAAACCAGGAACTTCTGTTTACACAACACCTCGAGGAGGGTGTTGGAAAGCCTTCAATACCTGTTGATCACTCACTTTGAAGAAACTGCCTAGCTGCTCCTTTCTGCAAAGGGGGTGCAGAGAAAGCAATGACTGCCTGGTGGCCTGGCATCATGGGAAGGAAGGTCTGGTGGAAGTCCTCCAAAGCCAGAGAGCCGCCCGATAACAGGAGGCAGAGCACACCTCTCGCTTGGCAGGTGGGCTTCTTGAGATCGCTAACTCCGCCCTAACGCCAAGAAACTGAGCCCGAACTCCAAAGCAGGGAAGAAAATGCTGCCTTTGAAATTGTTTGCACACGACAAACTCCAGGTCCAGGCCCCCACCCAGGCACCCCATATGTCCACAGTGCCACCGCCAGGAAAAGACAAGGACCTGGGGTAAGGAACAGGCAGGCTGAGAACACGGGGACTGAGAGGGTAATCGCCAGAAGCGGTTTGAGAGAGGGTGGGCGACAGCCAGCCGGGTGGAGGGTGTGTCGCGCCGCGGGTCAGGCAGCCCAGCGCTCGCTCGCTCGTCACGGGAGTGGGCAGGAGCGCCAGGGGCGCCCGGCTGGCGGCCCAGCCAGAAAGGATCCGGGAGGACGCAGGTTAATCGATCAGTCAGTCTCCCTCCGGAGAGGCGACTCCGGACCACCGCTCAAAGTTGGGAGGGGGATCCGATGCGAGCGCCGGCAGCGGCGAGATAAACAAGGCGGCGCACCGGAGGGCGCGCGGCCACCCCAACCCGGCCACCCGGCCAGCGCCGGCACTGCTGCAGCGGCCCCGCGCCCCACCCGCCGCTGCCCCGGCCGCGCGGGCCTCCGGGCCCCCGGCCGCGGTCCAGGCCCCGAGGGCGTGCAGAGCGTGGGAAGTTCCCGGCCGCCCCCGTCCCCGGGCTGCAGCGCCGCCAGGTCCCCGCGCAGCTCACCTCGGCCCGCCACGAGCAGCAGCGCGGGCCGGGCAGCTCCCGCTCGAACCGCTCGGCTCCGGGCTGCAGCCGCCGCGGCCCTGCCCGCCCACCGGCGCGGCCCGCAGCCCCGCTCCGCTCCGCTCCGGCCGCCCTCCCGCCGAGGCTCAGTTCGCGCCCACCTGGCCGGCCTGCCCTCCCTCTCCGGGACACTGCGCTCACGTACGCGGCCGCGGCCACAACCCGGCCCGGATTCCCCGCCCGGGAAGGGAGCGCAGGAGCAGCCAGACTGCGAGCGGACGGGCGAGACTCGGGGACAGACACACCCACCCCGCGCCGCCCAACCCGCGCGCCCCCAGCCCCAGGCGCCGCGCGTGCACGGGCCTGCGCGCCCCTCCTCGGCCTCGCGCACTGGCCCCCCCACCGCCCCCGCACGCCAGGGATACACACCCCCAGTCGCCCGTAGACAGTCGGCGCTCAATAAGTGCCTGAGCAACTCCTCAGCACATGCGCACTTGAACCTGACCGAGTTGTGACCCACCCCCGCCCCCGCCCCCAAATCGGAACCAGCAGCTGCAGCCCCGAACCAAACTTGAGTGTATGCCTCTTTTTTTTTTTTTTTTTTTTTTCCACTGAACCGCAAACCCAGCCAAAGTTTCTCGCTGTTGTTTTTCCAGGCCTGGCTCTGAGACAAGCTTCTCCGAGAGAGACCGAGCCCTCCCCAGGGCGGGAAAGGAAGCCAGAAAGCTCCGGGCGCCGCGGACCAGAGCTTGGAGGGGACGATGGGGACCCAGGCCGCGCAGGCCCGGCTCCCCGAGCGGGTGCTAAAAACCAACGTTTCCATTTTCCTTTGGGTTGTTTTCTTCCCCGCTTTATGACATTTTACTCGTTTGTAGTTGTAAAATGAGGCGTTATTTACCGTTTCTGGAAATAAATGGGAGAAAGTTAACTATTAGCCTTCAGCCCTTATGTAAACAATACTGGTTGCTTTTGGCACCGTTAGGCTCTGGCTTTTGGATAATTTGTAACAAGGAGAATTGAAGTTGTTCCATTGTGTTGCTCAATGTTTTTCCTAGATAAGACCAGAGCCACAACGGTAGTAAGAGGGCCCAGTGTCTATATGCGAGGACATATATATTTACATTCAAACAAATTTAGTGAAGTGCAACAATTCCCTTCCCCCCCAAAAAGTTATATTTTCTGACATCGTTTTTGTTTTGTTTTGTTTTTTAATTTGCAGTTCACCTTCAACTTGAGGCCTGCCGTTTTTTTCTTACAGAAACAGTGGGAGTGTGCAGAAAGGGTTGAAGTCTTTGGAGGCAGATAAGCCCGCCTTGCAATCCTGATTTAACTGCTGACCCAGCTTTGTGATCTTCAGCAAGTTCTTCAGCTCTGAACATCAGCTTCTTTATCTGTAAGATGAAATTCAATAGTAGATAGAGTGCCTAACCCACAGCAAGTAAGTAGAGTATTTTCCTTCTCTGGTCTCCCACCATTTTTTAAATAAGAAAAGTAACTAGAACCTAAAGTCCTATAGGATACTGATTCTCAACTGCTGGTGATTTTGCCCCGGGGGATGCTGAGCCACTTCTGCAGACGTTTTTGATTGTCACAACTGGGGGGAGGGGTACCTACTGGCATCCAAACATCCTGCAAGGCACAAGACAGCCTCTACAACAAAAAATGACCTAGTCTAAAATGTCAATAGTGCCAGTGTTAAGAAGTTTGCTGCAGGATGATCTGGCTAAGAGGTCATTCATGGTAGACTAGTTCCATCTTTTTAACTTTCATCCCCAAGAAAAGAGTTATGTCTTGCATCACGATGAACAAAGCATTGTGGGGATCACAGCAATTATTTTTATACACAAAGCCTTCACTTAATATGAAAAATGCAAATTGGAATTTTATCTTTTCATTACTAAAGGAATAAATACAGTCCAGACATCATTCCATGTTTCCATTTGTCCTCAGACACTTCTGTATTTTCTCTCTCTCTCCTTCATTCCTCATTTACCCTGAAGTTGACAGTATAGTCCCTGCCCCAAGGAACATACAGCCTCCCTTAGAGGTGGATTAATGCAGATGCAACAATTAAGGAACAATAGAAGATAACATATAATTAAGCTTTAATTGCAGCACCTGACTAAGGTGGCTCAGGAAAGGGAAATGAGTGCAGGCAGCAAAGCTGGGCTTGCCTGTGGGGCTGAGGTGTTTAGGAAATGTTTGTTGCATAAAATGAAATAGGAAGAGTTTCTTCCACAGAGTTGGACTCCAGCTGGTATATAAACTCCAATACAGGATTTAAACTGCTAGATTTTATAAATGGGTATTGGTGTCTGGCTGTGAATTTATTTTTCTTAAAGCATCTAGTTCAAACTTTTAACTTTTAACCATTTATGTTTCCTAAAATGACTGAACTTTAATAAAACCAAAACGCTCATTCATTTGACAAACACCCAAGTGCCTATGTATTTGTGTGCAAAGTGAGTCCAAATACTCTAACTTTGAAGAGAACCCACAGCCTGTTCTTTGTGAGATATCATCTTGGCCACTGGGGCCATCCGCAGGCCTATGCTCTCTCACATCTGTTGGCTGCAGATCCCTTTCCTGCAGGTAGGCGCTTGCACAGTGTGCATTCCAGAGCTCTGCACGTTAACAGGGACTCGGAGAAAACATCCCATCGCAAACATCCAGTCCCAACACACACACACCCAGCACTCGGCACCTTCATGTGGAATCTGGGCCCTGTCCTGAGTACACACTGCACAGCACACACATCACACAAAACAAGATGAACTTAGAAAGAACATGATTTGTTGGTTTCCATTCCTGTTCCCCTTACCTTCCCCCTTGACTAGAACTTGCCCTTCCTGGGGGCTGTCCCATCTTAAAGCTGCCCTTCACCTCCTTTCTCCCACACACTGGCCCCCTATTAAAAGATTGTATATTGAACTTCATTTACATCAAAGTGATTAACTCTCTGAGTTAAAGAATCTCTCCCATTAGCTGAGGTTGTGCACAGCAGATTCAGGCCTTGTGTCACATTATATGGACACATTTATGGGTCATTTTTTAGGGCACTGAGATCTGAGACTGCCACCCACCAGCTCTCTGATACAACGGCTCCCAGGCTCTCTTTACCACTCCTACCTTAAGCCGCTTATGCCTCATACTCCTCAAAAGCATCCCCTAGCTGTTATAATCAGATTCCAGTGCTGCCCTTTAGGATCCTGACCTGCCTTTCTCTGCCTCTGTGCGCCTCCTTCATTTTGCATCCCAGACATACTCAGCTGTCCTTTTCTCCTTCATCAGGACAAATTTTCTTTGCTTGTCACATGCTACTTGCTCTGCCTAGAACAGTCTCTGCCCACCTTCTCGCTCTTTACCTGCTCTCCCTACTCATCTTCCAGGGGAAGGCTTAGATAGCCTGTTCTCTGAGAAGCTTTCTCTGTCTCCAAGACAGGATGAGGTTCCTCTGCTTTGGGTCCAACAACACCCCATATGTACCGCAACTCATTAAACTGAAATCTCCATTCTCTTGTCCTAATCCCCTAGAAAACTAAGCATTTTGTGATGACAGGGAGTGTCTTGTTCTCCTTTCATATCCAATACCTGGCCCACTCCTGGCATGCAGATAGGCACCTGGTGAACATCTGTGAATGAGTGAAGTGCTGGTTGGAGGTTGAAGACACAGTAGAGGTATTCCATGGTCCAGGCCATCCCTGGTGCAAAATATGCCTTAGCTAGTCCATAGTCCAGGGCTTCCAAAGACCTCCCAGTCTTTTTTTTTTTTTTTTTTTTTTTTTTTTGAGCAGGATGAAACTGACAAAGAGAACTGAGTCTTTGGACTCCACAGAGGCTCAGTATACCTCACTCGATTTCCTGAACTCCAGACTCTTACCATCAATTAACTACTTGGCACCTCCTTGTTAATGTCTAATCAGACTTCAAATGTACCATGTCCAAAACCAGACTTCTGATATCCCTCCCATCTCAGTAAACAGCAATTCCATTCTTCTGGTTGCTCAGAAAACAAGCAAAGGAGAACTTGGAATCATCTTAAGTCTTCCCCCACCCTTTCTTTCTCATGCTCTGCAATCTATCAGAAAATGCTGTTGGTTCTGCCTGTGAAATATCAGAGTCTTGACTAATGCCCTACCATTCCAGCACAACTTCCCTAATTCAGACACATTCTCTCACCTGTACTTCCACAATCAGATGCTATTTCCCTGCTGCCTCCGGTGTCTCCCTAAGGTCTATTCAAGAACCCAGCAATCACAGTGGTCCTTTGAAAACCTGTCCAATCAAATCACTCCTCTGCTCAAAACCTTCAATGGCTTCCCACCCATTCACTACAAGACCCAGGGGGATCTTGGCCCCAAGCAACTCTCTGGTGGCAGCGCCCACCACTCCTTTCTGACCTCTGTGGCTCCAGCCAATTTGGTCCCTTGCTGTTCCTCAGACCCACCCCCAACCCCAAGCCTTTTCCTTTGGGTTATGGTGATCTTCCTCCAGATATCCATGAGACTTGCTCCAGCACTTGATTTAGGTTCCTGTTCAAATACTCCCTTTTGAGAGAGACATTCCCCCTCCAACACGTCTAAAATAGCACCACCCAACTGTCCCTTCAACCTTACTGCCACCTGACAATCTGTCTCCATCCACTTGGATATAAATTCGATGAGAACAGACTTCATTTTTCCTTCTTACTATATTCTCAGCCTCTATAACAGTGTCTAGCAAAGAGTAGAAACTAAATAAACAATCACGAACCAGGGTCTGGTTAGATGACCCTATCCACTACTTTAGTCCTCACTATTCTCTCCAAATTTAGCTCTCTTAACCTGGGGCATCAGGAGATCAGCTCCCCAACTGTTTGCTGACTGCTTCTCTTTCACTTGGACCCAAGACCACTGTTACTCTGTGATCACAGTTCTAGACACAGCTTCCTTGCTGTAATCTCAAGCCAGGCTGTACATTTCAAATGAAAAGAACAATACTGCTAATTTTGTATTTGTAACTGTATTTTATACTTTTCTTCTGATTGAGAAAATCACCCTGTGTTTCAGTGGACAGAAACAGGCCTGGCACTACTTAAAGCATTTTCACTTGAGATTCCCAAGACTCAGGAATTCTAAAGAGAAAGTGTTTTGCAAGTGTGCCAGGCCGACAGCGTCTTGTCTGTGATCTCCCCAATCTGTAAGGCTTCTCTGGACAGGAGGGCTTTGCATTCCATTGAAGAGAAAGGATTGATAGGTTGCAAGGAGGTTGTTCAAAGCTTAAGAGTATCCCTGAAGTGCCCTGCTTAGATCTGCACAGTGACACTTTCACACAACAAGCTCCCACATGTGTGGACAACCACAGATGAGCCCCCAGTGCATGAACTCCCAGATCTGTGCCTCCCTCCTCCTAACCCTGGCGTTGAATTTGAGCAACAGTTCATATTCAAAAAAAAAAAAAAAGGAACACAGAACATAAGGCCTAACGACTCTGGGTATGAAGAATGTGTAAGCCTGGGCAGGCTCTATGTGCACATCTGGTTTTTCCCTTTTATGCTTCTGTGTTTCTGTGACACAGGAAATCCATCTTGGAACAACCCTGTCTGCTTTCTAGTGAGTGCATAAAAAATGGGGATTGAAATTATGTTTATCTCTCTGTTCAAGGCAGGATGATAAGATCCAGAACAGTGCCACTTTAAGGGTGGATCAACTGCTTCATTCTGTGCCTCTGGGGAAGTGCTAGTAACTGATCCTGGTGGAGCGGAAACCCAGGGAAAAAGAGTTCTGCACAGGCTTAAGACTATCTGGACATGGCTCTCACTCCAAGCATCCCAGATACCATGAGATGAGAAGACCAATTCAACTCACTTAAGATACTATTTGAGTGGCTCCTAGTGTTGCTGGGGCCATTCTCTACTAGGCTTCCACATTATAACCCCTGTAGGAAGGGTCTGCTCATAGAAGGCTCTTAACAGGGCTGAGGCGGCCACTTTTCCCATCCAGAAGGGAAATAACTCAGAGATGTTTAAGAGATAACAACATAAAACCAGGTGGTTGTATCATTCGGATGTGGTCTGTTCCCCAAGCCTCATGTGTGGGCGGCTTGGCCCCCAGAGTGGCAATGTTCAGAGGAGGCAGAATCTTACTTGAGAGGTGGAACCTATGGAAGGTGGTTAGGCCACTGGAGCATCACCCTCAGAAGGTAATAATGCTGGTCTCCCAGGGAGTTAGTTTTCTAAAGAGCAAGTTATTAGAGAAGAGCAAGCCTGGCCCCTGAATCCTTCTGGCTCCTGATCTCACCATGGGATTTCCCCCTATGTGCTCCTGTCATTGTGATGCCATTCATCATCACGAGGCCCTCACCAGAGGCTCAACCAATGGGGCCAATTGATCTTGGACTTTCAGCCTCCAGAACTATGAGTTAAAAAGTGTCTTTCCCTTACTGAGTACCCAGCCTCTGATATTTTGTTACAGTAACTGAGAATGAACTAAAATCGTGATAGAAAACAGAGAATCTTCTCCTTTTTTGGTATCGGGAATTGAACTCAGGGGCACCCGACCACTGAGCCACACCCCAGCCCTATTTTGTATTTTATTTAGAGACAGGGTCTCACTGAGTTGCTTAGGGCCTTGCTTTTGCTGGGGCTGGCTTTGAACTCTCGATCCTCCTGCCTCAGCCTTCCAAGCTGCTGGGATTACAGGTGTGTACCACCATGCCCAGTCTGAAAATAGAGAATCTTAAGAGAGAACAGGTCATACCGCAAGGGAAGGTGATAAGTGTTGAATCCCCTAGAGAACAAATGATACTAGAAGAAATATTGGAACCCCTAAAAGAGAATGAGAGGAGAGAGGGAGCGAAGGCACAAAGCCAGTAAAAAGTTAAGAAATTGGGCTGGGGGTATAGTGCAGTGGTAGAGTGCTTGCTGGCATGTGCAAGGAGGCCCTAGGTTCAATCCCCAGCAACACACACACACACACACAAAAAAAAAAAAAAAAAGTAAGAAATTGGCAGAACAATGTACCCTGTGAATGCATGCACATATTAGTAATTTTATTTCCTTTTCTTTTCATTTTTGTTTTTCTGGTACTAGGGATTGAACCCAGAATGGGACCCTCTGACACTGAGCTTCATCCCCAACCCGTCTTTAAATTTTGTTTTGAGACAGACTCTTGCAAAGTTGCCAAGGCTGGCCTCAAATTTGCAATCCTCCTGCCTCAGCCCCTCAAGTCACTGGGATTACAGAGCACATGATAGTTGTTTTTCTCAAGTGTGTTTATTGTCATGTGACTTTGCTCTTCAGGCTCTTATTTCCATCCCATGAAAGAATCACTGCCGGCCTTCCATAGCAGGGGCTGGTGGCCTCTTCTCGGGGACTCAGCAGAGTTTCATTTTTGCCCAGCTGTTGAGCTGCATCACCGCCCACACTGTGCCATTGTGTTCACTGGCACCACACGGGCACTTTTGATCCTTCCTTGTTCTTCTGCACGCTCAAACTGCTGCTCAAAGCAAGTGTTGCTGCCATCCAGACCGCCCAGATGGTCAGGAGTAGCCCAAATACTGAGGCAATGATCTTGCAAGAGTAGGGCAATTCTTCATGAAATGCACACCATGGAATGGCAGAACCCAGGAGCACTGGAAATAATAATGATTGCCACCTGCTAACTAACCATTGTCCAAGATTTGGCCCTGATCAACTCAATAAGTTTTTTGGATTTTTGTTGTTATTGTTTTTGTTTTTGTTTTGGTATGGGGGATTGAACCTGGGGGCACTTTACCACTATATCCCTGATTCTGTTTGTTTATTGAGATAGGCTCTTGCTAAGTTGATGAGGCTGGCCTTGAACTTGTGATCCTCCTGTCTCAGCCTCCCAAGTCTCTGGGATTGCAGTAGTGTGTCATTGCGCCCAGCCCAAATTTAATTTTCCCAAAGATCTGCCTAAATTCACTTAGGTGAGGGAAAATGGGACTTGTTTTTGGATTTTGGAAAGAATCAATCAAATACTTGCCCCAGAAAATCGAGTCTTAACTTGATAAGATATCTAGTCACCACACTGATTCTCTTAATTCAACTGGCATTAGGCCATATCCTGCTTTAGTAATCCTTAAAATACATTGAAGTGGAAGTCCTTTGAATTATTAAAATCCTAGTCAATTACCCTTTGGTATGATGCACCTGGGAGTACTCTGTTTTTCTGATGCTTGTCTTAAACGTGAGCAATCCCACAATCTTCTCACTTATAAACTATTGATTTACCAAATCCCAACCTTCTCTCTCGCATAGTGTAATTGACTATGTCCCAAACCACCCCTCCCAAATGATAAGTCTTCAATGATTCCTGAGAACGAGAGAAATGGCCAACAACTAAGTGTTCTGTAATTTAGCATTCCAAGTGGGAAGTGAAAATCTCAGTCCACTCCCACAGTTTGTTATTCCTCTGACATACACCTTCTTCCACCAAACTCATTGTTCCCAAAGAGAATCTTTGCTATTCACCAGCCAACTCATTTTAAGACAAATACTAAGAGCCAAATGACTAGGAAATCATTACTATCACGTACTATAGCATCCATTAGCCCATTCCCAATAAGCAAACTCACCACTGGATAAGAAAGTTCTTACGGTCACTCTGGCTTCCCCTGTGGGTTGGGAAAAGATGTGGGAGGAAAGATACTATAGCACCTCCAGTTAGCTAGAAGGGTTATAAAATGCTGCCAGGAGACCTGTGAATCTGGGTAACATTACTAGGAGAAAAACAAATCCAATTCAAAAAGGTCTTAAAAATAATGTCAGTCTTTGCCTCTTCTCCCTTTCTCACCATTGTGATGCGTGCACCAGACTCCTCTGTTCCTTATCATATCTTTTCACAAGACTTTCAGAATCAAATGATTCCTGGCCAAGAGACAAAAGCAAAATTAAATTGTCCCATTTCCCAAAGGACTCAGATGAAAACTGGTAATAAATCATGGACAACTCTAAGAAGAGACACTGGAGAAGAACCAAGCTGGCTCTATGAGGAATTGCATGGGAGATGGCACACAGATTTATGCTGTCTCAGGGTAATCCCACCACATCAAGATGAAAAGGTCTTTCTGGGGGCGGGGATCAACACGCATAAATCAAAGGCATTCCTGTATATCAGCGACAAATCCTCTGAAACGGAAATGAGGACAACTACTCCATTCACAATATCCCCCCAAAAAATAAAATACTTGGGAATCAACCTAACAAAAGAGGTGAAAGATTTATACAATGAAAATTACAGAACCCTAAAGAAAGACATAGAAGAAGACCTTAGAAGATGGAAAAATATACCCTGCTCATGGATAGGCAGAACTAACATCATCAAAATGGCGATATTACCAAAAGTTCTCTATAAGTTCAATGCAATGCCAATCAAAATCCCAACAGCATATCTTGTAGAAATAGATAAAAGAATCATGAAATTCATATGGAATAATAAAAGACCCAGAATAGCAAAAACAATACTAAGCAGGAAGTGTGAATCAGGCGGTATAGCGATACCAGACTTCAAACTATACTACAGAGCAATAGTAACAAAAACAGCATGGTACTGGTACCAAAACAGGCGGGTGGACCAATGGTACAGAATAGAGGACACAGTAACCAATCCACAATACTACAACTATCTTATATTTGATAAAGGGGCTAAAAGCATGCAATGGAGGAAGGATAGCATCTTCAACAAATGGTGCTGGGAAAACTGGAAATCCATTTGCACCAAAATGAATCTGAATCCCTATCTCTCGCCGTGCACAAAAGTTAACTCAAAATGGATCAAGGAGCTTGATATTAAATCAGAGACACGGCATCTGATAGAAGAAAAAGTTGGTTATGATCTACACGCTGTGGGATCGGGCTCCAAATTCCTCAATAGGACACCCATAGCGCTAGAGTTAACAAATAGAATCAACAAATGGGACTTACTCAAACTAAAAAGTTTTTTCTCAGCAAAAGAAACAATAAGAGAGATAAACAGGGAGCCTACATCCTGGGAACAAATCTTTACTCCACACACTTCAGATAGAGCCCTAATAACCAGAATATACAAAGAACTCAAAAAATTAGACAATAAGATAACAAATAACCCAATCAATAAATGGGCCAAGGACCTGAACAGACACTTCTCAGAGGAGGACATACAATCAATCAACAAGTACATGAAAAAATGCTCACCATCGCTAGCAGTCAGAGAAATGCAAATCAAAACTACCCTAAGATACCATCTCACTCCAGTAAGTCTGGCAGCCATTAGGAAGTCAAACAACAATAAGTGCTGGAGAGGATGCGGGGAAAAGGGCACTCTTGTTCATTGCTGGTGGGACTGCAAATTGGTGCAGCCAATTTGGAAAGCAGTATGGAGATTTCTCGGAAAGCTGGGAATGGAACCACCATTTGACCCAGCTATTCCCCTTCTCGGTCTATTCCCTAAAGCCCTAACAAGAGCATGCTACAGGGACACTGCTACATCGATGTTCATAGCAGCTCAATTCACGATAGCAAGACTGTGGAACCAGCCTAGATGCCCTTCAATAGATGAATGGATAAAAAAAATGTGGCATTTATATACAATGGAGTATTATTCTGCATTAAAAAATGACAAAATCATAGAATTTGGAGGGAAATGGATGGCATTAGAGCAGATTATGCTAAGTGAAGCTAGTCAATCTTTAAAAAACAAATACCAAATGACTCCTTTGATATAAGGGGAGTTAACAAGGACAGGGTAGGGACGAAGAGCTTGAGAAGAATATTTACATTAAACAGGGATGAGAGGTGGGAGGGAAAGGGAGTGAGAAGGGAAAGTGCATGGAAATGGAAGGCGATCCTCAGGGTTATACAAAATGTCATATAAGAGGAAAGGAGGGGTAAGACAAGATAATACAAATGGAAGAAATGATTTACAGTAAAAGGGGTAGAGAGAGAAAAGGGGAGGGGGGGAGGGGAGGGAAGGGGAGGGGAGGGGGGATAGTAGAGAATAGGACAGACAGCAGAATACATCAGACACTAGAAAGGCAATATGTCAATCAATGGAAGGGTAACTGATGTGATACAGCAATTTGTATACGGGGTAAAAGGGGGAGTTCATAATCCACTTGAATCAAACCGTGTAATATGATGTATTAAGAACTATGTAATGTTATGAACGACCAATAAAAAAAAAAAAAAAAAAAAAAAGATGAAAAGGTCACCAACGCCTGGAGAGTTGGGCATGTTAGTTGGGAATCTGATTTTTCTTTTTCTATGATCTACACTAGTGAGTTGGCTCAGAAATAAATGTGTTAAACCTTTTTTTTTGGGGGGGGGGCGGGGGGAGGAAGATGTCTCTATTGCCATTCTTAAGAGAGAAAGCCAAGGAAGAATCTCATTGCACAACACACAGCAGAGCTTCCAAAAATCCTCTTTCCAAAATCAACTCCCACATCTGTTGCTCTCCCCTTCTCCTCCTTCTCTTTTCTACTATCCTCAACCTTGTTCTCCTCACTTTGTTACTATTCCTGCCTTCTACCCTTTCTCAAGTAGAGAAACACAGCCTGCTCTTGATTTCCATGGATCACTTTAGTCAAGGACCTAGCCACTGACCAAGCCAGGAAAGAACTCTCCCCCTGGACGTCAGGGAGTGAACAGGGGTTAGTATTGTATACATTTTAATTTATATAATTGTTTCCTTCCTCCCTCCTTTCCTTCCTTCCTTCCTTTCTCATGCAGACATTATCAGACCAGTCTTGGTTTTTACCAGTGATCCCAAAGAATATGTACAGGTCCACTATAATTTTCTCCCAATATCCTCAGAATGGCTATAGCCGACAAAGAATGTGAAAAGACTGTCCATCCCTGTTTTCTATGGTCCACTGACCGTCTTTGGCTTGGTAACCAACCCAGCTGTTTTCATCTCTGGAATTCTTCAGGAGAAGGAATCGCCCATCAGGGATTCCCTCTGTCTCCAAGATTTCCTGATTGCAAATACCCGCTGCTCCTTGCCATTCAGCATTGTCTACCTGTTTCTTCAAAATTGACCCACTCACTTCCCATCCTTCAGCCATAATCCACTGATAGAACAGTTTATGAGTCTGTTTCCTGCTTCTCTCTTTATTTCAACATCTTTCTTTGCTTATGTCACCAAATACCTAGTAATCTTATCTCAAAACTCTCAGCTTTACTCTCTTCCTGATTCAGACCATCATAATATTGCAAGGTTGGAAGTTATCTATCCAAACTCTAACTTGGGCTTGTTGAATTGTGTCCTGTTCATAACAGCAACACTACTGGAAAATTAGATCTGTCTCTGTCTAACCCACATCCATGGGACTCATACTTGGTGTGACTCATTATGGGAAGTAGAACACTTAAGAAGTGATAGTTGTGGCCAGCACCCAACTTCCATTATTCTCTGAGGGATAAATAAACATTGTGCCAAACTTATTAGTCAGGCTTCTTTTCAGAGACAAGTGACAGGAACTCAACTTATGCTGGCTTAAGCAAAAAAAAAAAAAAGAACTTGCTGGTTTAACTGGGAAATCTAGGAATACAACTGGCCACAGACACAGCAAGACCCCCACGTTTAAACAGGTGGTGAGGGCTTGTTCTCTAAAACTCACATTTCTGTTTGTTCCTTCTTGGTAGTCCCATTTTTTCCTACTTCAAAATAACCTCCCTCACCACAAAAAAAAAAAAAAGCTTCTTTCATACATTCAGGAAGATGGTTGTTGGCAGCTCCCAACTATGACATCTCATTTGAACAGCACCAAAATGTCGACATGATAGTTACTAATACAATATCAAATTGGGTACTACAATCTCTTCAGAGCTCTGTACTTTCCAGAAAGAGAAAAACTGACTTGGTTGAAGAAGGCAGTGCATAGCGCCTGCTGTTTTCTATTTTATGTAATGTAAAGTACATTTCTGGAGTACTTTACATTATGAAAAACTCTCTTCACTCACCAGATAAATTAGAAACGAAGCTCAAGAGGTTGGACTTCCAAGAACATAGACTAAAACGAACTTGTGTAACTGCAGCCACAGGCAGGCACGCAGACTTATATGACGATAGTGCAACTGAATCATTTCCTGGATTAAGAAAAGTGGCAGAGACCCACTCGGGAACGACACGCATCAGGCGTCCACCTCGTAAGGCAGCGATCCCCGCGAGCACGTATCCATAGCCCGCCCTCCGGATCCTACCCACTCAAGGATCAAGGCGTTTCAGGGCCTGAAGGTTGGCCTGCGTGCACACACACAGTGTGAGTGTGTGTGTGTGTGTGTGTGTGTGTGTGTGTGTGTGTGTGTGTGTGTGTGTTTAAGGAAGGGGAGACCGGAAAGGCAGGGAGCAACAAGCAGGCTAGGAATTCATTCTTTAATTAGGGGGAAGAAGAAAACCAATAACCAACTATGCACGGCCTCTTCTGCAGCAGGCCCCTTGCAGGAACACCGCGCCCGGGACTTCAGCCGCAGCCCCCTGCGCCCCGCCCCGCTTCCTGCCCAGCCGCTCGCAGCTCCAGCCCGCGTCTTCGCGCTCTCCCTCCCGCCGCTCGGTTAAAGCTCCCCCGCCGGGAGTAAACAAGCAGCCCGAACCTGCAGCCAGTGGGGCCGGCCCCTTCGCCCTATTTCCTGCGCCAGCCCTAGCAACAGGCCCCGCCCCTCGCGACAGGCCCCGCCCCGTGCTGCACGCCCGCCCCTCGCCGCGTCCCGGGTCTGAGTCCCCAGCCCGCCCCGAGCCGCCCCCTGGGACCCCGCGGCCGGGCCCCGCCCGCGCGCCCGAGCAGTGCCCAGGGAGGGTGCGTGGCGCGCACGTGACCCCCGCGGGGCGGGGCCTGCGCTGGGCGGGGGCGCACCGGCCGGCTGCTAGCCGCCGGGTCGCGGGAGCCGGCCCGCCGCCCCGCCCTCCTCGGCCCGCGTGGGGCTTGGCGCGGCCGCTACTCGCGAGCCGCACGCCGGGCCTCCCGCCCTGCGCCCCGGCGGCTGCTTCTCCAGGCTCCGCCGCTCCGGCCGCCTCCCTCCGCAGCCCCACCCGGCACGGCCTCCTCTTAAGTTTCCTGCCTGTGCCCACAGAGCGCGACATCTTCTCCAGCCCCTGAACGCACGCAGTCCTGCTGCGTAAACACGCCGCCCCCACGCAGACCTGCCCCGGGCGCTCTCCGCGCCTCTCCGGGCCCGGGTGCGGCTCCCCCTCTGAAGGCGGGGCAACTTGAGCCTGGGAACGGTGGAAGGACCCAGACCAGAATTCAGACCTGTTGCCAGGGGCTTCTCGCTATCCTGGCCCCTTCCCGCAGTTGAGAGTCAGCTGATTGGCTGTCCCAGAACCGTAGCTCCGGCCCTGTCATCCAGTTAGCACTTTGCCGGTCCCCTAGCCACCCATTTTCTTCCTCCTATCCGTGGGTAGCTCCAGGAAGGATCACACTGGCAGAAAAGGAAGCTGGGGAGCCTTCGTGGAAAGCTACGGCAAGAGGCAGTAGTTCGGGTGACCATGGAGCCAGACTGCCCGAATTCCACCGGCTCCTCCACCTACTTGTTATCTTGGGCAAGTCATTTGACTTCTGGATTCCAGGGATGATTTGTAAACCAGGGGAGATGATAGTAAAAGTGTTCAAAACAGCATTTGGCATTTAATTAAGTGATCAAAGAAATCACCCAGCACCAGTCACTGCTGTGTTCTACCTTTCTTACCCGCTCTTCCGGATGCCTCTCAGCACGTACTGCAGCCAGGCAAGGCTCTAGGGACAGAGGTCAGGGTGACCCTACTGACTGTGGCTTCCTCAGCTTGGGGGTAGCCCAGCGGACTTTTAAAACGGGGGGGGGGGGGACGACACGGGACATGATGTGTGGCATCCATCGCCCAGCTCTGGTGGTGAGGGCAGAGGTGTGCATGGTAAGATGCTGAAATAGGGGAAAGATAGGTTCAGAGAATGAAGCTGGCCATGGGGCTTGTCAGAGAAATGGGCAAAGGAACTACTGGACAGAGTATCAAACAGATGCTGCTGTCCCCTCGCTCAATTCTAAATTGAGTATGTGCTTTTAGCCCTCCCTGGTATGCTCCCTGAGAACAGGCAGTGTGTTTCATTTGCCTTTATTCATCCTTTAGCACCTTGCTAGATGCTCTGAGTGTAAGCGGTCACCTTATACACTACCCCACTGGGCCCTGTGGAAAGGGTCCTCATCAGAAGAAAAGGAATTTTGGAGTTTCCCTATCCAACTGTCTCCCTTTAGAGTTAAAGGAATGAGGAAAGACATTTGTCAGAGTTATACAGCAAGTCAGAAACCACATCTCTGTTTTCAGACAGATGTTATTTCCTTGACACACACTGAGCTTACAAGGCAGTTGGGAGGAAAAACCAACTCCCTAAACTTTATAGGATGAAATAAGGCATCGTGTGGTTAAGTCCTGAAAATATGGTACAAATGGTAGGTTTGCTACCATTTGAGAGAACCCCATTCCCCAGGGACTGGGATCAGCCAGTAAAAATGCTTACTGCAAGAGGGAGTCAACAAGGCCCTGAAGGAAGGGCAGGATTTGGAGCCCAGGAGAGAGAAGTTTTAGGAGGGAAGTGGCTTACTGCTGAGGATATTTTGGGGTGAATGAGGAAACCAGTTGGGTTAGAAAAAAGGTTTGTGTTGAATCATATATAAAATATTGGAGGGTTAGGTAAAGGCCAGATTTGGGGAAATTTCAAATGCCAGATAAGGAGTTTTTACCTCTATGGGTAATGGAGAACCCCTGGAAATAGACTCAGAATGAGGTGCTTAACCAAGAAGAGAAACCAGGCCAAGATCTGCCAGCTTCTTCTGATTTGCATCTTTTGTAGACAGTTGCTTGCTGTATATGTGCATCTATTGATTTTTACCCCCACACAGAGGAAACTCTACCGACCAGCTTGTCTCTATTTATTTCATCTCCAAATACACATGCTATTTGTGTGGGAGCAGAGGAAGATGATTAATACAGTGCATATACCTGTTGTAGATCAGCCACTTGCTCCAGTGGTATCTCACTGAAGCCCTCCAGTCTGGTGAGGGTATTATTGTCTAGGAACTCCAGAAAGCTTGGCTCCTTCTACCTTCTTACCAATTTTTATCAATAATGATCTTCCATCTTGCTAGCCAATAAAGGGCATGTTGAAAACTGAGCTTACAGTGGTAAAGTGCCCAATACCCACCGCCCCTAAAAAAGAAAAGGAAAACTGAGTTCAAAATTTATTCATTTTATGTCTCTAATAGTTGAACACTGGTATTTCGCACTATCAAGGAGTTACTATGGAGCAGTGTGGAAATGGTGGTTAAAAAGTATCACTTGAGGAAGGCTAGATCCTACTCTACATTTTATCACTGGATGAGTCATTTCATCTCTCCTTGCTTGCAGTTTTCCAAGTCCCTTGTATTTGCTCTTCAGAGTTAGGCTTTAATGGCTACATATATGTAAAAGAAATGGTAACTTTCCCAGATCACAGAGTTGGCAGGTGGCAGACCCAGAATAATGAGAAGATCCAGGAAGAGAGTTCCCACTCCCAGGTTCCTTCCCAGAGAGCGCAAAGTGTGGGGATAACCCCTAGGCTCAGGCTTCTAGGGTTGCTTTTTTTTTTTTTTTTTTTTTTTAATCCCTGGAGGTGTAGTATTGCCTTAGGAAAAGGGAATCCCCATTTTGTGTCTTTGAAGTCAGACAAAGCTAGGTTTCTAGTTACTGGCCAGTCTCAGAGGCTAACAAAGCTAATGAACCTTAAACTTCAAGACCCCTCACTTGCACAAGCCCACTACCCAACTTCAAACATCTAATTTTGCATTATTGTTCTTATAGAGAGCTCCAACAACTGCAAAAGCTTCAGAACCCTAACATCTGGATCTGCTCCAAGTGGGTGAACTCAATCAAGTTACTTTCTGAGACTTTGTTTTCCCATCTGAATAAAATCATCTTGGATGCTGGTCGAGGAGCTGAACATCCAGCTGGTGCATAGTGTTTCAGATGCCAAAATAACTTGAAGAACTGGATCTCATGAGCCTTAGGCCTAAGACAAAGGTTAACATATCCCTGAGGTTTAAAAAAAAAATAGCTAAGCAATCTGTTTACTTAGTAGATTCATCCAAACAACTGAGGTACTTATACCCTATCAGTTTAGTGGTTCTTTACAAAAATAATATATGTAAATGTAAATTGAACAAAAATTTACACACACTTTTTTTTTTTTTTGGTGGATGGGTGGTACTAGGAATTAAACTTTACCCTTTACCACTGACCTATATTCCCAGATCTTTTTATTTTTTATTTTGGAACAGTATTTCACTAAGTTGCTGAAGCTAGCCTCAAACTTGCCACGGCTGGTTTGGAACTTGCAGTCCTCTGGCCTGTAGCTGAGATTACAGGCCTGAGCCACCATGCCTGGCAAAATTAATATCTTTATTTGTTCTTCAATAACTGCTATTACTTTCTAATGGAATGTGCACCTGTTGAGCACTGCACAATTTCCCAATCCTTAAAATCGAATTGCACTTAACCACCTCATTTCCTATTCCCAATCAATTTTCACACAGTGCTTGCTTGCTTTTTAACACAGCATACACCAAAAACCATAAAGACATGATGTCATCAAAAGGAATGTAATACCATCTAATGTTGAAACTGAATTTCCTTTAACTAATAGTTCATACAGTATGTGACAGATGTCAGGTATTACTGTGCTTCTCTTGAAAATCAAAAAATCCTGGGCTGGGGTTGTGGCTCAGCGGTAGAGTGCTCGCCTAGCATGGGCAAGGCCCTGGGTTCTATCCCCAACACCACATAAAAATAAATAAAGATATTGTGTCCAACTACCACTAAAAAATAAATATATTTATAAAAAAAAATCCTGAGACACCCCTGTGAATTTACTGTACCACCCTAGGGTACCAGGGCATACATTTAGGAAAGGCTGACTCAAGAAACTGTTAGAAGCTATTGCAGAAGCAACCAAAGGGTGGCAGAGTTCTCTCCAGCAGAGTGGAGGAGAGCCAGCCAACTGTACTATATCCTCTCATCTACAGCCTGCCAAGGTGTCCTTCCTTGCTCAAGGATACACAGGAAATCTTCCTGAAGTCTCTCTTCCTAGTACATCCCTCCACCCTGGTTATGGCTATTTACATAACATTAACAAACCAAAGAATAATGGGGGGTTGTGTGGAGGCCTGGGCTTGAGTCCCAGACCTGCCACTTGGGAGGCCCAACACCTTGGCCGTAACCACCTCTTTCCGGTCTCTTCCAGCTTTATATCTAGGCACTGAACCTCAAGCTCTCTTCCCAAGAGGCCGAGGTTCTTGATGCACTCGATTTTAACTTGGCCTCTTCGGAGTAGGAAGGAAGAACTGTCTCTTGTAGTGCACACGTTCTGAATGCTAGGAAGCTGGGGAATGTGCCATCTTTAAACCCAAGGGAACGTCCCATCTTCATGTCAAGCACATTTCTGAAAACAGGGAAGAAAGGGAAACAACAAAAAGTTCCAGAAGGGCTGCTTGTAGATGTGGAGCTGGAAGTGGTGTGTCTAGATCTGAATGCAAGTGGTTGGGGGTGGGGGTAGGGTGGGGTTCCATTTGGGAAATACATCAAGCTGTACTCTGGTGATGTGTGCATCGCTATATATGTGCATTTTATTTTTATTTTTATTTTTTTAAAGAGAGAGAACTTTTTTTTAATACCTATTTTTTAGTTTTTGGCGGACACAACATCTTTGTTTGTATGTGGTGCTGAGGATCGAACCCGGGCCACACGCATGCCAGGCGAGCACGCTACCGCTTGAGCCACATCCTCAGCCCCTATATGTGTATTTTAATTAAAAAAAAAAAAAGAGGAGGGAAAACAAATGGCAGAATTGAAGCAATATAGAAATTACATGAAAATACAATGCAAATGATATTATTTAGGGGGAAAAAAAAACCCTGAAAACAAATTGTAAAGGAACCAATAAGCTACATAATTGTGGAGTGTTTTAAAATAAATTATAAATCATCTGAAAAACAAAATAAAGTTCTTACCAGTTACAAGGAATCTTTAAGAAGTCCAGAAGGGGGGCTGGGGATGTGGCTCAAACGGTAGCGCGCTCGCCTGGCATGCGTGCGGCCCGGGTTCGATCCTCAGCACCACATACCAACAAAGATGTTGTGTCCGCCGAGAACTAAAAAATAAATATTAAAAATTAAAAAAAAAAAAAAAAAAAAAAGAAGTCCAGAAGGAAGAGGCTTGTTCCCTTTGTGACTTCTAAGTATGACTTCCCTGAAGCTCTCTTTTTGTAAGCTCTCTCTGTGTCACTACAGAAGGGCAGCTGCTTAGCTCAGGCAAATCCATGAAGAAGGAAGCTTGTCAGGAAAGTTTGTAAAGTTAATAGAGCCACATTTCACATTGCTGGAGGATTCACGGCCCTCTGCCTCACAATTCCGTTTAGCCGAGAGGCAGAACACTCTGCCTGGCCTAAGGGTGTCGGTGTGTAATCTACTTCCATCTTCACATTGCTTGGAATTCATTGCCTCAGAGCCAAGGAAATAGCCGGTGATCTGATACTGTGTGTTCTACAAGACAGAGGATTGGACGCCTGCATCCCAGGCCTGGTGACAGAACTAGCTGAATGACCAGATCACCTCATCTATAAAATGAAACGAACAGATAGTGGATAAGGTCCCTTGCTCAAAAATTCTTTGATTTCCTGATTTGGTCAATATCCTAGAAATAAGAATTATATATTTTTTCTCTTTCTTCTTCTTTTTTTGGTATTGGGATTGAACCCAGGGGTACTTTACCACTGAGCCCCCTATTCTTTTTTTTAATTATGATTTTTTGACAGGGTCTTACTAAATTGCTTAGGACCTCACCAAGTTGCTAAGGCTGACCTTCAATTTGTGATCCTCCTGCCTGAGCTTCCTAAATTGCTGGGATTACAGGTGTGCACCAAAGCACCCGGCCAGGATTACAGTCTTTAGAAAGTCTGGAAGAAGAGGAAAACAACAAGCCCACCTGGGAAAGAACAGTGAGAGCAGACTTCCAAATCTTCTGGAGGCCAGAGGCCCAGAAGGGAACTGACAGGCAGATGACTAGAACTGACCTCCAAGACAAGGCAGCCCAGGAGGCTGGCCCAGGGAGTGAATTTATGGCCCTAGGCAAACAGATCTACTGTGGCATAGAGTGATGAAACCAGGGCATGGCAAACAGGTAGTCAAATAGAAGTAAATGCAAAAACGTGGTGCTTATTGTTCATCTGATCTGTACCGTGCTGTGTGTGAGTGCATGGCCATGGAACAATAAGGGCTTATAAATATGAAAAAGTGCAGTTTTACTCTCCCTCCAGGAGCAAAGGCAAGAGTTTCACACAGTGACCATCATTACTTTATTACTACTATTATTTTTTGTGGTGCTGGGGACCCAAATCCAGGGCCTCAAACATTCTAGATAAGTGCTCTACCACTGAGCCACATCCGCAGCCCTTGTCATTCTTTATCCTTATAATGCAATGTTGGAGCTCCAGAGTCCTACAGCCCCTCAGATTTGGAAATAAATTCTGGATCATGATTTCCCAAAGAGGTCTGAGAATAGGGGCAGTCTGAGAACCACTTCCCAAATGATTCTTTCTTATTTATTTATTTATTTAAGTTGTAGGTGGACTCAAAGCCCTTTTATTTTATTTATATGGTGCTGAGGATCAAACCCAGGCCCTCACACTTGTGAGAGGAGTGCTGTACCGCTGAGCCACAGCCATAGCACACCCCCACATACACCTTTTTTTTTTGGTAGGGAATGAAAACAGGGGTGCTTAACCCCTGAACCCCACCCCTTTTTTGTATTTTGTTTAGAGACAGGGTCTCGCTGAGTTAATCAGGGCATCGATGAGTTGCTGAGGCTACTTCGAACCCAAGATCCCCTGCCTCAGCCTCCCAAACCACTGGGATTACAGGTGTGCACCGCTGTGCGCGGCTCCAAGGGTTTCTTAATTAGGATAATTATTTAATACTATTTAACACATAAGCTTTGACTTATTATTGGGCCTGACTCCATGGAAGCTGCTGTACCTTTTCACCACTGAGCCTCCTGGGGAACCCACCAAAGCAGCCTTACTGGGAGGCAGGACCACAGGGCTCCAGGAGAGACCTTGCTTGTCAAGTCCTCCTCCAGCTCTGTAAGGTTTTGAAGATTCAGGGAAATAGATAAAGATGGGGAAATTGGAAAAACAAGAACTGGCCCAGGCTCCCTTAGTCTGAATGTCTGAGTCAAGAATGCTAGGCAATTTCTTCACATCTTTTAAGGGAAGAGAGGAAAGTAGAGAGAAGTTTGGGGTCTAGAAGAAGAGATTGGGGCTACCTATTTTAGGCTACCTGCCTTTCCCTAGCGGTATTCACAGGAGTGGTTTGCACTGGTCCTGCTTTCAGTGAGACTGGAAATATTAATTCATACAGTTTTTCTGGAGAACATAACATTAAGAATAAAGAATTTTGAAAATGTGTCTTTTGATCCTTTAAGAAAATGAAAATGGTCACATTTCGGTACAGCTGTCCAACGTTAGCATACAACCATGAGACATGTTTATGATGTGGTTAGGGAAGTGGGAGTGTTTATGTACATCACTAAGTGATCTGCACAGAATTATCATGTAAAGAGAAATATGCATAGCAAAACATGAAATATCCCGATATGTAAAGGGTTTGCTTTCAAGTGGTGGAATCATGGGCTTGGAGTTTTTTTGTTTGTTTGTTGTTGTTTTTTGGGGGGGGTTGTTTGTTTTGTTTTGTTTTTTGGAAGAGAAGGTCAAATTCCACACAGTTTTCAATACTTGCCGGTTATACACTAAGCATATATTTCTTTGCTTATAAGGTGGCGGGCAGAGGTGGAAAACCTCAAATCTCTTGGTTTCATTCCCACTTCTTAGAATCAGGCTATTTTCCTCCCAGGCCCTGCTTAAAAGTTGCGCAGACTCCTGCAGGGCCTCGGGGCCGCCGCCAGGAAGGTTGGAGAGGCCACCGCGCACGGGGCGGGCGGGCCGGGCTGGCTCGGGCGGGTTTCTGCGCGCCCCGTGGCCGCCGCAGGCCGGGCTGTCGGAACTCGTTTGTCCTCCGACCTGCTGGGCACGGGACAAGTCCCTCGCGCGCGCAGCGAGTTCCGGCAGGGCTACCCCGGCCACCCCGGCCGGAGGCGGAGACCACGCGTGGCCTCGGCCCGGCGTCCCCTCGCCCCAGGGCCCCCGCGCCACCCGGCTGCGGCAGGCGGAAGCGCGCCAGGGCGGCCAGAGGCCCCTCCCCGCCAGCTCAGCCCGGGGCGCGGGAGCAGCAGGGCGGCGGCGCGGACGTGCCCGGGCCCACGGAGGCCTCCTGCGCCGTGCCCGCCGCCCCCCGCCCTGCCAGGGGACGCAGAGACGCAGGAAGCCACGAGCGCACGGCAGGGCGGCGGCCCGCGGCCCGGACTCTCGGCCTCCCGGCCTCTGGTCCGCCCCTAGTCCAGAGTCTTGCGGGCAGCGGATCTGACCGGGTGGCGGAGCAGAGCGCGCGTTGGCATCGGTGGGGACGGCCCGGCCTCCGCGCTGGCTGCAGGAGCAGCGTCGCCGAGGCGCGCCTTAGTGCTGGGCACCATGCCCGGGTTCTTCAGGCGCGTGGCTAGTCCTGCGCCGGTCCCGCCCTCTGCCTGCATGGGCCTTTTCTCCCTGGGCTTCTGTCCTCCAGCCCTGCTGTCTTTCCCTGGCAAAAATCTGTCACCCCGAAGGCCTTGAGCCCATCTTCGCCTTTGCCTCTAACCTGTAAATCTGCCCACACTCACAGGGGAGATCATCATCTCCCACCGTCCACTACTCTGTGCCAACACTGCCCAAGGCGAAATAAAATTTTATCTCCACTTTGCCACTGGGACAAGATACTGTCCCACCTCAGTGTCAGCCAAGAATAGGTGAAACGTGCACCATCACCCTGGGCCACCTGCGTAATTTGCAGGGTCCTGTGCAAAATGAAAGTGCAGGGCCTCTTGCTCAAAAATTGAGACTTTCAAGACAGCGACTGCAAATCTTGAACCAAACCTATAGGCCTCCTAAGCGCAGGTCCCTGCGTGCCCGCTGGCGCACCAGGAAACCGGCCTTGCCAGCACATTGTCCATCCTCAGGCCTATGCTACGATGCTGTTAAATGTATAAAAGGACAAAAGAATAATCTCTTCATTGTGACTGGTCGCTGGAACTAGGGTTATTTTCTTGGTCAGCTATTTGTTTACTTTATTTAGTGGTACTATGGATTGAACCCCGGGCCCTCTGCCACTGAGCTACACCCCCACACTTTCACTTTTTTTTAAAATATATTTTTTCCTTTTCTTTGGTACCGGGGATTGAACTCAAGGGAACTGGACCACTGAGCCACATCCCCAGCCCTGTTCTGTATTTTATTTTGAGACAGGGTTTCACTGAGTTGCCTAGCACCTCACTTTTGCTGAGGCTGGCTTTGAACTTGAGATCCTCCCACCTCAGTCTCCTGAGCCTCTGGGATTACAGGAGTGTGCCACTGCACCCGGCTCATCTTTAATTTATTTTTTATTCTAATTTGTTATATATATGACAGCAGAATACATGGCAATTCATATTACACATATAGAGCACAATTTTTCATATCTCTAGTTGTACACAAAGCAGATTCACACCATTCGTGTTTTCATACATGTACCTAGGGTAATGATATCCATCCCATTCCACCATCTTTCCTTCCCCCATGCACCCTCCCTTTCCCCCTCCCCTTTGCCCTATCTAGAGTTCATCTAATCCTCCCTTGCTCTCCCTCCCAACCTCACTATGAATCAGAGAAAACATTCAGCATTTGGTTTTTTGGGATTGGCTAACTTCACTTAGCATTGTGTTCTCCAACTCCATCCATTTACCTGCAAATGCCATGATTTTGTTCTCTTTTATTATTGAGTAGTATTCCATTGTGTATATAAACCACATTTTCTTTATCTGTTCATCAACTGAAGGGCATCTAGGTTGGTTCCACAGTTTAGCTATTGTGAATTCTGTTGCAATAAACATTGATGTGGCTGTGTCCCTGTAGTATGTTGTATTTAAGTCCTTTGGGTATAGACTGAGGAGTGGGATAGCTGGGTCAAAAAGTGGTTCCATTCCCAGTTTTCCATGGAATCTCCAAACTGTTTTCCATATTGGCTGCACCATTTTGCAGTCCCACCAGCAATGTATGAGTGTGCCTTTTCCCCCACATCCTCAACAACACTTATTATTGTTTGTATTCTTAATAGCTGCCATTCTGACTGGAGTGAGATGAAATCTTAGAGTAGTTTTGATTTTCATTTCTCTAATTGGTAGAGATATTGAATATTTTTTTCATATATTTCTTGATTGATGGTATATCCTCTTCTGAGAAGTGTCTGTTTCAGGTCCTTGGCCCATTTATTATTGAGATATTTGTTTTAATGGAGTTTAGCTTTTTGAGTTCTTTATATACCCTAGAGATTAGTGCTGTATCTGATGTACAAGTGGTAAAAATTTGCTCCTAAGTTGTAGGCTCTCTATTCACCTCAGTAATTGTTTCTTCTGCTGAGAAGAAGCTTTTTAGATTGAATCTGTCTTATTTATTAATTCTTGATTTTAATTCTTGCACTATAGGAGTCTTATTAAGGAAGTAGGGGCCTAATCCGAAATGATGGAGGTTTGGGCCTACTTTTTCTTCTATTAGACACAGAGTCTCTGGTTTAATTCCTAGGTTCTTGATCCACTTTGAGTTTTGTGCATGGTGAGAGATAGGGATTTAATTTCATTTTGTTACACGTGGATTTCCAGTTTTCCCAGCACCATTTGTTGAAGAGGCTATCTTTTCTCCAGTGTATGTTTTTGACGCCTTTGTCTAATATAAGATAACTGTAATTATATGTGTTAGTCTCTGTGTCCTCTATTCTGTACCATTGGTCTACCAGTCTATTTTGGTGCCAATACCATGCTGTTTTTGTTACTATTGCTCTGTATATAGACCATATGTTGTGCCACAAAGCAACTCTTAGCAAATATAAAAAAGTAGAGATACTACCCTGCATTCTATCAGATCATAATAGAATAAAATAGTAATCAATGATAAAATTAAAAAAAATAAGGGCTGGGGATGTGGCTCAAGCGGTAGCGCGCTCGCCTGGCATGCGTGTGGCCCGGGTTCGATCCTCAGCACCACATAACAACAAAGATGTTGTGTCTGCCGAGAACTAAAAAATAAAAAAAATAAATAAATAAAAAATAAAATAAATAAAATAAATAAAAAATAAAAGCTACTCCTACACCTGGAGACTAAATAATATACTACTGAATGAACAATGGGTTGTGAAAAGACATCAAGGAGGAGATTAAAAAATTCTTAGAGGTGAATGAGGATACTGACACAGCACATCAAAGTCTCTGGGACACTATGAAGGCATTACTAAGAGGAAAGTTCATTGCATGGAGTTCATCCCTTAAAAGAAGAAAAAGTCAACAAAGAAATGACTTAACATTACATCTCAAAGCCCTAGAAAAAGAAGAACAAATCAACAGCAAAAGCAGAAGAAGATAGGAAATAACTAAAATCAGAGCTGAAATCAATAAAAGAAACAATTGAAAAAATTAACAAAACAAAAAGTTGGTGCTTTGAAAAAACAAATAAAATTGACAGACCCTTAGCCATGCTAAGGAAGAGAAGGAGAGAGAAAACTCAAATTACTAACATACGTGATGAAAAAGGAAATATCGTTCTTAATTTTGAAACAGGGTCTCCCTACGTTGCCCAGGCTGGCCTCCAACTTGCTGAGGCTGCCTGCCTCAGCCTCGGGACTAGCTGGGATTCCCAGTGAGAGATGCCAAGCCCAGCTCAGCCCAGTCTTTTAACTTCTTTGCAGCACTGACGTGGCTCAGTCCTCCTTTTATCATCCAGGCTTTCCTTTGGCTCCTTGCCCCTGTGGATTTCCCTCCCTTTGTGATGCACTCCTTTAGTCCCTTAGCTGTCTCCCCTTGCTCCTTCTGTATGCATCTGCATGTCCCCCAGATCTTCTCTTGGAGAAGTGGTCCCATTTTGGTCCACACCTTTGTGCATGTCAGTTCCCACATTGACCTCCCACCCAGATTTCCCACCCAAGCCCTGGTCTTGCTTTTCTCTTTCTTGGGCATCATTGCAACTTATATTAATAAGCCAAAGAGTAAATGTATGTTATCCCAGCAATTTAGGAGTCTGAGGCAGGAGGATTGCAAGTTCAGGGCCAGCCTCAGCAATTTAGAGAGGCCCGTTCTCAAAATAAAAAATAAAAAGGTCTGGGGATATAGCTCAATGGTAAAGCACTCTTGGGCCCAAATTCCAATATCCACCCCCCAAAAAAATTAAAAAATAAAATGAAAATAAATGAATGATGGTTTTAGGTTTTATTTTGTTTTTGCAGTTCTGGGTATTGAATACAGGGCCTCACGCATGCTGAGCAAACATTCTGCCACTAAGTCAGCCAAAATGTATGCCTCACGTCCCTCCTTTCCTTCCCTTTTTTCAACTGGCCTGCCCCCTCCCTCCCTTCCTTTTTTTCCTTTTGTGCAAAACTAAACTGAGTCCAGGATCCTGCAGCTAAAAGGCGGTGCACCCATATAAAGCCTGCCCCGCTAGCACCCTTTCAAAATGTCTCCTCACAAAATATTTTAGTAATTATGTGGGAGAGAGGGAGTAACTTTGCCATGGAGAAACCTGGCAGGCACCGTGTGAAATCATGAAAGTTAACACCACAGGTCACGAGATAAACAGACCTTGTGTGCCACCTGACGGGATGCAAGAGAGGTGACAGTGTTAAAGATGCAAACCCTGCATCTAATCATGACCCAACACTGGACCAACCCAAGCTGAAGGACAGCCTGCAAAATGACCTGGAATAGTCAATAGAGTCAAGCCCACCAAAGCCACAGAAACTTGAAGACCTGATGGAAATCAAAGGAGACGCTGCCGCATAACTGGGTGCGATCATTTGACTACACAGGATGTTTCTGAGACCCTGGGCAAAACTTGAAGGAGCCTCACGGTGAAGGGAACATGTGAGTTATTTTGTACTATCACTTTTCTGTATGTTTGAAATTATTTCAAAACAAAAAGAAAAAAATCAGATTTACCATCACAACCCCCTTGCCCAGCAGCTTCTCCTCTAGACCATGGTACTGGAGCTGCCCAGCATTTTTATAATGCATGTCAGTTGTACCATCAATCTTCTTAAAGAAATGTTGCCATTTTTTGATAGTGGAATAAAACATCAAAATTTCATCATGAGCAACTTAGAAGATGGGCTTCCACTGCACTCTTATCCCCCACTCCATCCCCACCATTCCAACACTAAATGCTCTCAATTCTTTTTGTAAAACGTCTCTCATTTAACTGGTCTTTTTAATTAAAACTCCAATCTTTTTTATGACTCTATCTATCTCACATAATCATTTTAAGGAGGGTCTGTGAGAAGAATTTGAATAACACAAGTACTGTGTAAACAGAAGATCTGATTACTCCTCTCCAGTCTGGATTACTGCTGTTTACTGCCGTAATCTCCTAACTGGTCTTCCTGTCTCCCTTGGCTCCCTCCATCAACCCATCCTGTATACAGTTACCAGAGTCATCTGCCTAAAAGCACACGTTTATCCTTTGAGGATTTTGCTTCCCACGGTCCACAGCGAGGCTTAATCCATGATCCCTGGGAACGCTATGTTCTTTGGGCTAAGCCGAGGTGGTCTGGTCTCAGATCGAATGACCACGACCTTCCCCAATTCACAGAGAAAAGAACGGTTACTGAATAGAACGTTCTCAGCTTGTAAATATCTCATCCCTAAGTTTCCCCCCACCCACCAGTACTTTTCTCCAAGTTAGTAAGGGTCCATACTTTGATCTGCTAGCATTCATAAGTGAGAAAATGAATGAACAAGAAGCAAATAAATAATAAAGATATGGCAACAACAAATGATACTTACTTCATGGTTTGGTTTGCTCATGGGCACATGTGCTGGTAATTGTGATTTTTATGATGCATGTCAATTGTACCATCAATTTTCTTACAGGGTGCTGCTATGTTTTGATAATGGAATGAGACATCAAAATTTCATCATGAGCAACTTAGAGAAAACACTGCACTCTTGAATAAATATCTTGGCTTCTTCAGAGTTTTTCCAATCTTATCTCTGTTACTCCCCTTGATTTCAGGCAAAGTTGTCCAGTTTCTGTTCTTTTTTTTTTTTTTCCCCTTTTTCTGGCTTTGCAGAAATCATTCCATCTCCCTGCAGCTCTGCCCTGCTCGCCCTAGCCTGTATGAATGTCAACAACCTTAAAGAACCAAATGGATTTTCTACTTGGTAAAGACTTTAAAAACTTTGAGTTGGGCTGGGGATGTGGCTCAGGCGGTAGCGCGCTCGCCTGGCATGCGTGTGACCCGGGTTCGATCCTCAGCACCACATACCAACGGAGATGTTGTGTCCGCCGAGAACTAAAAAATAAATATTAAAAAAAAATTCTCTCTCTCTCTCCCCTCTCTCACTCTCTCTTTAAAAAAAAAAAAAAAAAAAAAAAAAAAAAAAAAAAAAAAAAAAAAAAACTTTGAGAATCACGATGAATCTCTCCTTCTCACACAGAGCATTACTGTCTCTGGCAGCCATCTGGTACTCAACAAGTATTGCCTTCTGGATTCTCATGCTGTGCCGAGTCATACTTAACGCATTTTCCTACCACTTATCAATGCAGCGATACCTCTCTCTGCAGTTAAAGGGAAGCAGAGCTGGGTGTGGTGGTGCACACCAGTAATCTCAGCAACAAGGGAGGTTGAGGAAGGAGGATCGCAAGTTCAAAGCCAGTCTCAGCAACTCAGTGAAACCCTGTGTCAAAAAATAAAAGAAGGCTGGGGAAGTAGCTCAGTGGTTAAGTACCTTTAGGTTTAATCCCTGGCACCAATAATAATAATAAAAAAAATGAGGGAAGCAGATAGTACATGTTCTGCAGCAGGAGAATATAAGGTTGAAAAGCTATTGGAGAACTCTGACAAATTAAGGAGTTTGGACTTTGTTTTGTAGAAGAATGTTTCTTGCCTTATAAACTAATGTGCATGTGAATCATGGAAGGTCTTGTTAAAAATGATGATTCAGATTCATTAGGCTTGGGATGGTGACCAAGAGCCTGCATTTCTAGTATGTTCTCACTTGAAATAGCTGTTGGCCTGGGAACCACTCAATAGCTTGGCTATATTCTTACCCTAAGAAGGCAGAACGGATGTATATAGCTTATATGCAAATATATGCAAATACTGCACTATTTATGTAAAGGGTTTGAGCATCCACAAACCTCAGGGGTTCGTTGAACCAATCTCTCATAGATGCAGAAGAATACTTTTTTTTAAATTTATGATATCTATACATACACATACACAGCTATTTCTTCTTATTCCTCATGAACAGTATTTTTGTGAAGTCTATATCTTCCCAAATAAGGAAACTGAGACTCACAGAAGTTACACAACCCACCCCAGACCTTGAGGCAGGATGGGGGCAGCCCTACTAGAAGTACCCAGATTTTTGCCTCTCCAGTATATGTTTATGAAATAAAGATCCCTGGCTGCTGAGTTGTTTGGCAGAACATCCAAAGAGGAAATGCCCTATAAATGAGGGTGGGAGGAAGTGTGGTATTAAATGAGGGAGGACGGTCAGCATTGGAACCGTCAGCATTGGAGACTGAGACTTGGAAGCCACCATTATAATCCATTAAAGCAAACAGGGCTGATTAGTCCTCCAAGACCGAGGTAGAGGAGGGTCAGTAGAGGAAGCCAGACTCACTTTCCAGGGAAAGTCCACAGTGACAAGTGAGGTTGGAGAAGTCAGGGGTGTATGGGAGGAAAACAGGAGAGTAGCTGGGGAGAGCGTGAGTATCAGGGGCGGCTACTAGGATGGGGGCAGTCTCCTGAGAAGAGAATGCCCAACTGCACTGAAGGCTACGAGAGATCAAGTAGGATGAGGATGGAGAAAAGGCCCCTGGAGAGGGCCAACAGGAGGACCTAGGAACTCCTGAGAGCGATTTCCATGAAGTGAAGGCTGAGACTAGGCTTCCTGGTTTAAGGAGAGCAGATATTAATGAACACAAGAAAGGTACACCACCAAGATGCAGGAAAACATTGAGGCCAAATGAAATACTCTTGGAGTAGGACGAGCTCCAACGAGGTGCTGCGGTTTGGGCCTGGGGTGTTTCCCTGAAGCTCCTGTGTTAATGCAGGAATATTCAGTGACAGAATGACTGGACTATGGGAGCTGTGACCTAAGCAGTCCATCCTAGGTTAAATGGACGCATGGGGTGAGGTGGTAACTGTAGGCAGGTGGCGGTGGGTTGGTCAGACAGAGAGGTGGGTCACTGTTCCCTGTGGCCCTGCCTCCACCCCACCCCTCCTCCCTGTCTGCTTCCGGAGCAGCTCTTCCTCCATGATGTGCTGCCTCAGCTCAGGAGCAGAGCACTGGAGCTGCCATCTATGGACTGAACCTCTGAAACCATGAACCCCAATAAACTCTCCCTTCTCTCAGTTGTTTTTGTCAGGTATTCTGTCACAGCAATACACAAGGTGACTAAAAAAAGATGGCGTTTTTGAGATGAGTTATAAGGTATGGGATATAGAGTGTAAGACACATGAAGGCCCTTAACAGAGAAAGCAAGGCCTGGACTAGACAGAGATGGTAAATCAGGAGCCCAGGGGGTGGGAGATCAGACTTAGCAAGGACCATTGTATCTGAAGCCACTTCAATCTCTCTTAGGGACACAGAGTGACCCTGCTGTGCAGCCCCTCGCCACCCCAGAACACTATGGTAAAGATGAGGCTGTATCTAAAATGGTGCTTAAGCATATCTGTGTCTTTTTCTCTTTCATTTTAGAGTACGTAGTTCAGTGGCTTTGGGTACATCCACACTGTTGTGCAACCATCTCCGCCATCTCCGCCAGCAGCCCGCCAGGATGGGATGAACTGGGTCAGAGGAGCTGGCTGCGACATTAAACTAAGAAAACAGCGAGGAAATCACGCAACCCACGGACATGAGTTTCTCAGATGGAGAGTGGGAACTCCTCTGCGACCTCAAGGGTCTCGTCCATGCTGGAAGGCAAGAGCACGGGCACCCGGAATCTCCACGTTTATGGGGGGAGACACAAAGGAGTTTCCATGGAATGTTCTTCACCAAATAAGGCAGGGGATGAGGTTTCAAAGGGGGTTGTCGAATCCCATTGGGTAATGCCCAAGTCCAGGGCTAGAGCAGACTTCTTTGCCCAGCGATGGTGGAGGCCACTGCTTCACATAGCATGGGGCCTGCGATGCCCGACCAAACACCTCCCTTACTCAAGGCTGAGAGAGGGGGCTCAGCTCATGGGTAGAGCAGCCTCCCACAACCATCCATCTCCAGACTCATTTCAAACTAAAACTCTGAACCCATTGAACCTGGCTCCGCATCCCCCTGGCAGCCAGAGTGAACTGCCTGCCTGTAGGATTTGACTACTTTAGCGATGAAATACAGAACCTGGCACATGCTACATTGTGGAACCCTACAGCTTTTGTCCTGTGGTGACTGTCATGGTTCACCTAATGTCACATCCCCCAGGTTCATCCATGGGGGAGCGCGTGTCAGAACTGCATCCTTTCTCAGGCTGAATAATATTCCCTTGTACATATTTGGCCACATTGTCTATCCATAGTTAGTGGCTGCTTCCCTCCTTTGGCAATGGAGAATAATACTGCTATGAACATAAAGACAAACATCGATTGAATCCCTGCTTTCAGTTATTTTGGACATATACCCAGAAGTGGAACTTCTGAATCATATGGCAATTCTGTGTTTAATTTTTTTTTTCTAGTGCTGAAGATGGAACACAGGGCCTGGCACGTGCTAGGCAGGTGTCCCACCACAGAGCTATACCCAGTATGAATTTTGAGGGTCTCCATATTACTTTCCATACTGCTGCACCAATTTACCTTCCCACCAGCAATTTCTCCACACCCCTGACAACTTGCTTTCATTTTTTTTAGTGATCATAACCATCCTAATAAATGCAAAGTGGTTGATTACTTTTTAAAATATGGGTTTCTTCTTTAGACTGGAAGTTTTTCAAAGACTCATATTTGTTGGAATAATTCTAATGGAATCAAAGACCTGAGCTGGATAAATGAGCATTTGCCTGAGGTGTTGCTATACACATTCAAAACTCCTCAACCCCCCTCCTCAATAGTGGTGAAAACTATGTTTTCCACAACGTGAGTGATGGTGGAGTAAGAGACCTAACTGGGCAGAAAAGGTGCAGGGCCCTGGACTCAGATAAAAGAGGAAGGAGTGCCCTCTAGTGTCTGTCTGCTGTTATTGCTAGTGACTGAAGAGGCTGCTGAGAAATGAACATTTCACATCCTCTGATGACATTCTGGTGACAGTGTTACCATCAAATGCCAATCATGTGCGGAATGAATAAGAGAAAATGTGGAAATATGGAGTGGGTGAGACTAGGTTCCTCTGAAGAATTCTCAATCTAGAGGGTAGGAGGGAATAAGATACACGCAGAAATAACTACAGTAGAAGATGGACAAAGATGGACAGGGTAAAATGAATGGATGGTTAAGAAGGTGCTCTTGACCAGCTCTCAGCTCCCTTTCAGCTTGTCTGGACCACAGGTCCGGCTGTCCCAGGCCTCTTCTAGGCTTGGACAACTCCCTGTGCATTCCCTGTCCTTGGAGGGTGGCCCTGGGAACTTGTTTCTTCTCTTCTTCTCTGTTGTGCCTTTCCATAGCTTGCTCTCATCCTCTCTTCTTTCAAAATTATTTTTTTTAAATTGCACATAATTATGGGGTACAATGTGATAATTTGATATATCTATGCAATGTGTAATGATCACATCAGGATAATTAGCATTTCCATCTGCTTAAACATTTGCCATTTCTTTGTTCTGGGAAACATCAAACTCTTCTCCTAATTCTTTATAAAGTATACAATGAGTTATTGTAAACTACAGCCACTCTGCTGTACTGTAGAAGACTAGAACTTATTCCTCCTGTCCAACTCTGCATTACTTGTTGATATTTGTTTTGGTGGATTGAACCCAGGGGAACTCTGCCACTGAGCTATGTCCCTAGCTCTTTTTGTTTTTTATTTTGAGACAGAGCTTTGTTAAATTGCTGAGGCTGGCCTCAAACTTACAATTTTCCTGCTTCAGTCTCCTGAGTTGCTGAGATTACAAGCGTGCACCACCATACTTGGCTTGCATTATTTTGTTTTTGAAATGGGGTCTTGCTGTGTGGCCCAAACTGACCTCAAATTTTCAACCCTCCTGCCTCAGTTCCTCGGGTAGTTGAGATTACAGGTGCGCACCACCATGCCTGGTTTTAACTGTGCTTTGGTACCTGTTATCTGACCTCCCTCTATCCCCTGCCCCACCTCTTGCCAGCCTCCAGTGATGACCTCTGTTCTACCGTCTCCTTCTATGACATCAACTTTTTGAGTTTCCCCATATGAATGAGAACATATAGTATTTGTCTCTGTTTCTGTACCTGGTTTATTTCACCTAATGTATTGTCCCCAAATTCTATCTATGTTGTTGCAAATGACAGGATTTCACCTCCTTTCATAGCTGAATAATATTATCCCTCTTCTTAATTATCCAGGAGCCACAGCTCTTTCTATATGCAAGTCTTGGCAAGTCACTCTACGGCTTTAAATCCCTGATTGCTCAGCTGCCTGTGATGAAGCCCTCACTCTACCATGGCTAGGCTTCCTGCTTGGACTCTTGGCTACTTTTCCAGCTTTCTCTCTCTCTAACCCCACCATGGCCTCACTCCAGCTTCTGAAGATGCCAGCTTTCCTAGACCATTCACCAGCCCAAGGCTAATTCCCAGCGACCCAGGGGCTTCCTGGACTTGGTGAAACCCAGGATAGTCCTGGGCAACCGGGATGGTTGGTCACCTGTTTCGTCTTGGATCTCTGCATATTTCCATCTTATTCTTCTCTGAAATGTTCCAACTCACTTCCTATTTACTACTTATTCCCAGGTCTGTGCTTGGATGTCACTTCTGTAACTCCCCGAGGAGTGGCTTACTTGTCCCTTCTGGGGGCTGGCACAGTACACACTCCTTGCAGCCAGCATGGTATTATCATAGCTGCTGTCCACTCCCCAGCTATAATAGCGCCTTGAAAGCAGGAGTAGGTTTTTCTCACACCTACACACGAGGCCCTCTGTATCCACAGTCCTATATCCTAGAGTCCAACCAACCAGAGATCACAAAAATCAGAAAAAGACAATTTTCCCGGTGCCAAAGTATACTATGTAGTTAGGTCCACCATGATCATCTCTGTATGCTGGTCACGTACAAGCTGCCTTTTCTTGTCGTTATTCCTTATGTCATATAGTATAACTGCTTATATTATTTACAACACATTTACATTGTGTTAGGTATTACAAGTCATCTAGAAACATTTTAAAGTATATGGGAGGGGCTGGTGCGTCTAGCTTACTGAGCCCATGTTTAGCACACACAAGACTCTACACACAATTCCCGGCACCAAAAGAAATAAAAAGTTACATGCAAATATATGTAGGTTATATGCAGATATCACACCATTTGTCCACAAGAGACTTGAGCATCAGTTGATTTTGATATCAGAATTCACATTCTGAGGGACAACTCTATTCCCAAAACCTAGCACAGTAGGTATTCTATAAAGTTTTGCTGAATTAATGAAGAGCAATATCATCTTTATTGATTGTTTCTAGTTCATACCACTGTGTTATGATGTACAGACAGGTAAGGGGCACACAAGGAACCATCCTGAGGCAGAGTCTATTCCAAAATATTTGCAAAAATATCTCCCAGTCCACATGTACTTCCAGAACCTTGCCACTTTCCAGAGTCTGTCACCTCTGCTTGAAATTGGACAAGTCTCTCTGGCCAACGAGGGATGAAAGAAATGATGCTATGAGACTTCCAAGATCAAGAGGTGATTCAGATTCCATCTGGCTTAGCCCCATGCCCTGAGGCCCAGGCCATATGGAGGGAAACGGGCCCCACCCTCGGCCTAGCTGAGTGCCCACCTGTCCCTCCGCCATCTTGGAAGTGGAATGTGGACTGGAGTCAAGCTCCCTGCAAAGATCCCTGACCAAACTTCAGATTCTTGAAGAAAATAGCTGACTTCTCCATGCAGCAAATAAAATTGGAATGCTCTGTGATACAGGAAGAGAGAACTCAAATGCAGCTGAAGCAAAGTGCAGCTACTGGCACTGGCTGAGCCCTTTTTCTCTTGGTAGATCCCTGGTGCAGAAGATCCTGTTTTATTCCAAAAGGGCCTGGGGGTAGACTCTAGTCTGGCCCATTTGAACATCTGCCCACAATGTGACTGGCTCTTGACATAATCAAAGGGTGCATTGGGCCAAGCAAGGTCAGACAGGCGAGGATGCAGGCCACCCCAGCTTCCATACCTGCTTGTGGCTCCCGGGGGCAACCACGGGGACTCAGGCTCCAGGAAGAGGGTGCCCTTCCTGAGAGCCAGCTGCTTTGCCCAAGGACATAAGGGCTAATTGCAGGATGACACACACTAGTGCCACCCAGGATGGTGCAAACACATTAATTGTAATTTGGTCATTTTTGGTCCCTACCTTTCATTTGGACATTCAATTCATCATGCCCTATGTCATCCTGCCAGGCAGGCAACTGTTTTAAACCATTAAAAAAATATATATACGCGCGTGCGCGTGTGTGTGTGTGTGTGGTCTTTATATTATAGTACACACTATAAGAATGTAAGTATTCAACATCATAAACAAATTTGACAAACATATTTGTTTTTCTATTTTTTTTGCTTTACCTGGGTCAATATGTTTTCTAGAACGGTAACTTCTGGGACATTGACATGGTTATGGGGTAGGTGGTTTAGTTTAGAATGTATGACTAATATTTTTGCAGGAAAGTGACATTTTCTGTTTTCCAGTAACTAAAGACCATTTAACTTTCTCAAACATTAATTGTAATTCTGCCTCTGGTAACGTACTTTTCCCCTCCATCGTGCCACTTACTCTCTGTTGTCTCCTCATCGCCCAGCCTCCCAGCACACCTGGCAGCTCTGCTCTCTGCCTCAGGAGGATGGCATCTGACAGTGGCACCCAGGTGTGTTTGCTCCTGCTCCAGATGGTGAACAGCGGAAGCTCTGTCAGGAGTGTGGTAAGAGAAGGGACAGGTCTTATCCCTCTCCCCTCCCTGCCTGGTCTTAACAGTGGCTTTTCCTCTACCCCATGGCACACATTCTGGAGGTGACTCCTTTCTCGTGGCTACAGTTGACTAGGTCCCAGGATCTCCACTGTCTCCCATCTACTTCTGCAGCCTGGATGCTAAAGGTTTCTGCTGGTGCCAGTTCCTGGGTGTCCCTTCTTGCTTCTCTGAACCTTGTCTGTAGTGTGTGTCATGGGCCAAATTGTGTCCCCTGCAAATTTATATGTCAAAGTCCTAACTCCCAGTGTTTTCAAATGAGACCACATTTGGAGACAGGGCCTCTAAAGAGGTAATTAGTGTTAAGTGAGGCCATTAGGATGGGCCCTAATCCCACAGGACTGGTGTTTTTACCAAAACTGATTTGTGGGGTGGGGGTGCAGCCCAGTGGTAGAGCACATTGGAGGCCTTGGGTTCAACCCTGGTACCACACACACAAAGAGAGATTTGGACACAGACACAGAGAAAAGGGACACGGGCCCTAGCAAACCAGGTAAGTCACCATGATAAATAGCTCCTCATTAAACTGCCCAAGGAGCTGGGGGGTGTGCTGTCCTTTCCTTCTGGACCTGCCTTACACACCCAAAATTGACCCTTCACCAATTCCACGTTAGCCACCACCACGTTTCTTTTTTTTTTTTTTAAAAGAGAGAGTGAGAGAGGAGAGAGAGAGAGAGAGAGAGAGAGAATTTTTTAATATTTATTTTTTTTTAGTTCTCGGCAGACACAACATCTTTGTTGGTATGTGGTGCTGAGGATCGAACCCGGGCCGCACGCATGCCAGGCGAGTGCGCTACCGCTTGAGCCACATCCCCAGCCCACCACCACGTTTCTAAGTTTGTAAATTTTTCAACATTTTTGCTTTTAATTTATTTTCACTGGGACACTGGAGGACTCACTTTTACAACGAGGAACTTAACCTGGAAGGGCTTCTGATGGAGAAGCCTGGAGAACCCAGCTCACTGCCACATAGAGCATCTCGTCATTTCTAGAACCATTCTATCCCACTTTCAGATCAGCTGTGGCTCTGATCCTGGATGAGGAATGACTGGAGCCCAGGGTGTCTCTGAAGGTGCTGCATGAGAATCTTAGATGCTGCTTCGAGGGCTGGGGATCCCCCTGACGCTTGAGGGGACCACGCTGGAACTTTCAGAGGGGAGCTGGAACTCAGGGACATCTGAGGAGGAAAACAGTGTCATTAGAGTGAGGGCTATTAAAACATCAAAGGCAGCTCATAATTAAACTTCTTATAGTGATATAAAATAATTTTATAAAATCATAGGGCTGGCTGGCACTTACCTAGCCAATTCCACTCCCCTCTGTGCCCAGGTAGTCTTCACCTGGAACTGCTGCTAGTAAAGTCTTTAGTCTCCAAAGTATTTCGCTAACATTATTTCATTGGCACCTCAAGAAAATCATATGAGGTAGGAAGGTCTTAGCGAACCTTCATTTTACAAGTAAAAGAAACCAAGGACCGGGTGACAGTGACAGCCCAAGTCCACCCAGCTAAACGGTGTCACAGCTGGCTCTGAACACGGATGATTCCCAGACCGCAGGAGCGCTGGCATGGTTCCCACGTTCTAGACTCCCTCCTCAGCTACGCATGCGCACCTCTTCCCTAAAACGGAACATTACAGGTTGAGATCCCCACCAAAACTCACAGTGAGAGAGGGTCTCTTCTCCACATCTGGCCATGCACAGGAAAGGGAATGGAGACAGGGAGAGAAAAGAATAACACGAGCTGAGCTTGCAGGGAGAGAGTGGAGTCTTGTTAAAGTCTGCCCTTACCTTGGCTCCAACTGTGCAGAGAGACCTAAGAGGATTGTGTCGGACACAGATCCCACAGCCTCCCCAGACCCATCCCCTTCCTCCACGCCTGGCAGGCCAGTCGTGGACCATATTGGATCACTTGGCACATCTCTCGAAAGCCCTGACAGCTACATTTGCAGGGCGTGGGTTTCTCTGGATCTGGGGGAAAGCCTCCTTCAGACTCTCATTGACATTGCTCATTCTGTCTTCTCCAGCTAATTGGGTCCCTTGTCATACCACAAGGGTGCCACACACAGATGGTCCCACCTGAAGTGCTTTTAGACCTCCCTGACATCTATCTAACCTGTCCTTCGAGGCCCATCAAATCCCAGAAACTTGATCCTCCAGGACTCCTCTGTCAACATGAGCCCTGGAGCCATTGTCATCCAGTCCTCTGTCTTGATGTTGACCCTGTGCTCTCGGCCACTGCTGCTCATTTCTGAACGTGATCATCTCCTGAGGAGCATGCAGGCTGCCTGTGAGCAGAGCTGGAATCTCATCCTTCACTGACTCTGCGGGGACCCGCCTGCCCTTGGGCGGTCCATCCACGTGTGATGGTGTATTTCTGGGAAAGAGGGGACAAAACTGGAGTCACAGCAGCAAGTGGCTAAAACCAAATAGAAGGGAGATGAAATGGGGATAAATTATCTTCCCTCATTTGAAGCTTTTCGTGCCGTTTGAAGATCAGCATAAAGAGGATGAACAGGAGTGTCCCCTGTGCTCTGTAGTAACAATGTTGAATGAAGAAGTGGCCTAGCTCTCTGTGACAACAAGAATGGGCTCGCCTCCCTCACCTGGGACAATTTCAGGTTTAATCCTGTGACTGAGCACTGCTGCTCTGTCACTGCGTTTGAGGAACCCCTTTCTCCCGAGCCCCGGGCAGTTCACAGGCCCAGGCAGGCTCCTGGTAGCTCTCCTTTTTCACGGTGGCAGGTCTCAGGGGCTCCCCCTGTCCTGCTGGCCTCTTGGCAGTTGTCACCACCTATCTAGATTGCCAAGTCTCTCTCCCCCCCCAGGATCAGCACTAGGATGTCCACCTTTCTTCTTGTTCTGGAAAACAAGCTTGCAGATCCTCTTCATTTTAAGACTTCAATATCCATCATTATGAGAAAGAGGATGAAATTTAAGAGGAAAACAAGAAAGGGTTTTTTGTTTGTTTGTTTTTGTTTGGTGGTGCTGGGGATTGAACCCAGGGCCTTGTGCATGCAAGGCAAGCACTCTACCAACTGAGCTATGTCCCCAGCTCCAAGAAAGTTATTTAAAAAGGTAAAAACCGTACAGCCCAAATCTCGGTCTACAGCATCTGACTACCTGGTTGCAATGAGAACTGTGGATTTCTTGCACACTAGCAATGGGGCTCAGCAAACCTTCTTACCACCTCTACCCCTGCCGCCTTTCCCAGAAATGTCCGTCTTCTCATCACATAGACTTAACCACAAAGAGCAGCTTGGCAGCATGACTGAGCCCTGATCGCCAGTGGTGTGTTTGATTCTGAGCACCACAGGCCAACGCAAGCATATTTCACTATCACTAACCCTCCACCTGGGGGCTGCTCATCCACAGGGCATCTCCTACAGCTCTTGATCACTTTTTCTTTTCTTTCTAAAAATAGAGGCACCCCCCCTACATTGGTTACTTTTTTACATAATTGGTTCCCTGGGGCAACTAAGGCTACTAGTTGATTTTTTTTTCTTTTTAAAAATCTTTTCAGAGATATCACATATCCATGTCAATGTGTGCTTAGAATGCAAATGTCATATTGTCCCCTGTGTGTTTTTTACACAATTGGAAGCACAGACTGTGTGTGTGCACACGTGCGCGCGCACGTGTCTGTATGTTTTATGGATCAGTACATGAAGAACTTGCTCAGTTTTTCAATGGCTGTGTAATAACCCATCACAGATGAACAATACTGATAGTACGTGGGCCGTTTTCCACACTCTGGTCTAATAAATGATCTTCAAACGTGCAGGTCTCTGCTGTGGCCATCTGTGTCCTGGTGAGTGGACGGTGCCAGCCGCCAGCAATTTGCCAGCGTTCCTAGCCCTGCGGCATCATCGCAGTATAGTTCTTTCCCCAACCTGACCCTAGTAGAGGACAGAACCAGGCCATTTAAATGCATTTCTCATCTATCAGCTTACTGCTCTTCTACAGATTATCCCAACAATATCCCTACGTGTTGTTTCCGTGCCTTTAAATGAAAGGAAATGTGAGGCCACACTTAGACCCTGGAGTCATTGGAATTCTGCAGACTGTTCCTGGCCCACTTCCTGGGCCACTGGTGCCTGGGGAATCTATCGGTCTACCTGCTCTTGCTTGCAGGCTTCTGGCTCAGACTCAGCCAGCCCTCCTCCCATGGGTGCCTCAAGCCTAACATGTTCCACTGATTCCAGTCTCACCCATGAGTGGTGCAAGTGTTACAATCTCCCACTCCAGACCCTTAGGAATTGTCTCCGACTCATTGGGAGCTTTCCTCCTCTAGCCTATAAGCCACTTGAGAGCAGCAACTCCATCTTATCACAGTGCATCCCTGGTGCCTAGTCCAGTGCCTGCAAAACACTGTTGAATGAATGTCAAATCCACCAGGGGTTCCTCCTGCTCTTTCATTTAAGGGCATGGCTGAAGAAGGCAGACTCCCAAGCAGGATAGAAAACACTTGGCCTCAGGATGGATGTCAGAGAAGAATACTGAAAAGCTATTGAAACTACGGGACCCAAGAAAGAACAGGGAGCCAGGTGGAGGCTAAATCCCAAGAAGAGTGATAAACAGGAAACAGCATGCATGTACCAGTTTATATAGACCAGCGTTTTCCACTCCTTGATTTATTTATTTTATTTTAATCTTGCTGTACTAGGAACTCAACCAGGGATGCTCTACCACTGAGCTACATCCTCAGCTTTTTTTTTTTTTTATCTTTTATTTTTGAAACAAGGTCTTGCTATGTTGTCAGCAGTGACCGAGAACTTGAATTGTGAACCTCCTGCCTCAGCCCACACTCCCAGTTGCTGGGATCAGAGGTGTGTACTACAGAGCCCAGCTTCCCTAATTTTTTTTTTTATCTTTTTGTTGGTGTTTCATTTATGTTATGTGCAGACACTTGGAAATGATCATTGATAGGAATAATGCCATTGGATAAACCCATGGATCAATTAAGAAGACCAATTAGGTAAAGCACTATCTAGATGTGATGATTATTATTATCCAAAGCACATGTATAAAGATGTGAATTAGTGTGAATATACATTGTATACAACCAGAGATACAAAAATTGTGCTCTATATGTATAATAAGAATTGTAATGCATTCCACTGCCATAAATAAATAAATAATAATAAATACAACAAAGAAAACTGAGCAGAGTGCCAATCACTCTTCTAGGAAGACCACCATCGACAATAATCACAAATTCCTTATGGCTAGGTATGTGCTGAGTCGCACGTTCATCATTTACTTTAATCTTCTCTGAGAGCACGTGATGTGGAAAAGAAGGGTAAAGAAGGTGACAGGGTCAGGGGCTGTGGCACATGCCTGTAGTCCCAGCTACTGGGGAGGCTGAGGCAGGAGGATTCCTTGAGCCCAGGGGTTCAAGGTAAGCCTGCACAACAGAGCAAGACCTCATCTCAGAAAAACAAAAAGAAGGTGACAGTGACAATCTTTACTTTTTAGGAGATTCCACCCACCTCCTTCCTTTTTTAAAAATCCACCTCTCAACATTTTATTATGACTCCTAGTTCAGGAGCGATGTGATAACAACGTATCCAAATATGGATTGTTATTTGAAAACCATAAAACTGTAAGTTTTAAAATTTGAGTCATGGAGGCAGTTTAAACTCACTGCTATAAATAGGTTGGGGGTGAGCAGTAAATAGCCATTAGTGGAGACACAGGTCAGAGCTTGGCGAAGGTGGCTGAGAGGGACTTCCTTCGAGGAGGAAGATCTAAGGGAGGTAAGGGCGGACCTGGGTTCATCCCTAGGATGGAGTGCATCACGGAATCCTGTGAGAAGGCCCCTGCTGTCTCCTATCTGCCAAGGGGCCCAGAAAGCTGCTCAGACCTGTCTGGTCACCTTACAGAAGGCCCCTACACCTATGAGGGTGTTCCCTTTTCCTCCAGCCTCCTTCTGTGAGAAACAGAAGCAAGGTGTTAGGGAGAAATAACCTTCACAGCTTTAAAGATGCCCCAGGCGGGTCTTTGTTCTTGGTTTATCTTGGGGTAAAGCTGTCAGCTGCAGAGGAAGATTAGGCAACTTTGGCCATGGTTTTGAAATTTAATCCAAGACTAACGCCTACACCATTGAGCCATCCAAGTAGGTGAGATTAAGTAGAGGTGTGTTACAAAATATGCTCAGGCCACAAGATATGGGCGGTTTGCTAGCAATGATCATGAACTAGTTTTAAAACGTACGTATTGGGATTAAGCCCAGGGCTTCCTGCATGCTAGGAAAGGGCTCTGCCTCTGAGCTGCGTTCCCCGCCCCATATGTGTACATTTTAAACCTGGTAATAACAGTGGTTAAATGTGTCATCACTAAAGGTATACAACTAATAACATTATATAATTGACAAACACGGTGCTTCTCTTTTGGTAGATCCCAAGTGGAAGTTAATTTGTGTCCAAAAATTTGGCTTAATTCTAAGACTCAGCCGGGGTCTCTCCCAAGACTCCCTTCTGCCCCAGGATGCTCAGCAACGAGGCCTTTCACTCCTGGGTCCCCAAGTTACACCCTCCAAGATTGCCATGTAAGTGGCTTGTGCAAGTGGCACAGGGTGGGTACCAGTGAGTCCAGCACACTCCAGTTCTTCAGGCAGGAACCGTGGGGTAAAAACAGCAGCCCTGAGGAGTGGATGCAGGAAAGAACCCACGCAGCGGTCACCTGGGAAAGGAAGCTATGTGGCTTGCACTCACACGGCCACCCTTCCTGACACAGTGGAACTGACTCAGAGGAAAAGACTGGGGGAGGGGAAAGGTGAATGCAGGCAGAATCCTGTCCCACAGGTTGGGGCCTCCTGCCCCTCCTTCAGGCTGCCTGCTGGTCCCTCCTCCTTCTGTCTCTCACACCCTTCCTGGGGGCCCGCAGGTGGATTCAATAGGATTTTACTGCTGCTACTACAGGTTGAGTGGCCCTTATCAAGATGCTTCAGATGCTGGAATATTCACACATAAATAATGAGGTGTCTTAGGGATGGGACCCCAAGGTCTAATGGGAAACTCACTTGTTTCGTACATAACTCACAGGTAATAAGGTGACTTTATAGAATATGTTTAGTATACCCGTGTTTTGACCATGACCTGTCAATGAGGTCAGGTTGGAATTGTCCATTTGCAGTGTCATGTCAGTGCTCAAAAACGTTTGGATTTTAAAGCATTTTGGATTTTGGATGTTTGGATTAGGGATGCTCACCTAGTGCTTCCATGTCTAGCTGCTATTTATTGAGTGCCTGCTTTAAGCCAGGAACCCTGCAAAATGCCTTTCATGCTTCTCGAACCCTGCAAACCAGTCTCGTTACTGACTCCAGTCCCCAGATGAGGAAATAGCTCCTACAGAGGGTAAGTGATCTGGTCCAAATCACCAAAATAGTGGTTCTGAGCATGGAACCTAGGTACTGAACACTGAATCTAGATCCTAGCTGGTGCTCTTGGACAGCAAAGTAATAAAAAAACAGGGTGGCATTTTACAGGAGAGAACACAGACAAGTATTAAGAACTTAGTATATACCTGGTATTTAGGCCTGACAATGATCTTACAAAGTAGACATCATTACTCCCATTTCATAGATGAAGAAACTGAGGTTTAAGGAGGTTACATAACTATCCAAAGTTGCTTTGTTTAACAAAAGGTCCCAGTCTGTCTGAATGCAAAGCCCATATTCTTTTTTATTCTTCCTTCCAAATGGAATTCCTGGGAGTTTCATCAATTGGTTGAAATAATTTAAAATCTCTCCTATGGATGTTTTTAGCTCTGCACATCCAAACCAGATACACAACAAACACCAGGGGTGTGGAACAGATATTGAAAAAGCGTATACAGGATTACCTGCAAGAAAATTGCTGCATTGGGGCTGGGGTTGTAGCTCAGTGGTAGAGTATGCGCCTTGCACATGTGAGGCACTAGGTTTGATCCTCAGCACCACATACAAAAAAAGGTATTATTGTGTCCATCTACAACTGAAAAAAAATTTTTTTTTAAATCACTGTAAAAATTCTGTAAATCCTTTGGTTTTAGCTAATCATATTCTCTAAGGTTCAAAGAAAGAGATGGGAGACAGACAATAATTGTTATTGGCTTAAAATTAGGATTCACAAAGGGGATGAACTGTCTTTAGGATTCTATGGAAAGTCACTTTGATCACAGTGGAGTTCTCCAGGTAGAGAGAGGGAGGAGTGAACACAGTGGGGACCTAGGGGATTCACAAGCCCAGCCTTAAGCCTGAGATGGACTTTATTTATTTTTATATTTATTTATTTGTTTATGTTTGCAGTACTGGAGTTGAACCCAGGGGTGCTCTACCACTGAGCTATATCCCCAACCCTTCTTATTTTTTAAAATTTTGAGACAGGGCCTGTGCTAAGTTGCTGAGGCTGGCCTCGAACTCACTATCCTCCTCTTCAGCCCCTGAGTCACTGGGATTACAGGTGTGTGCCCCGGTACCCCACTGGAATGGACTTTTAAAGGGTTGTAACTGGAACTCTCATTTTATAACTGTGAAGAGGAAAACTCCAGGAGGTTGAGTGACTGCTAGTTAGTTAGCAGTAGAGTCCAGACAGGCTCTGGGTTCCCCACTCTTTGTACCACATGATCCAGGAAGCACTTTAGAATTCATTCCTTTTTTCTCCTATTTGAACCAGTGAGGAAAAAAAGACCGAGAGAGCCTGAATTGAAGCATTAAAAAAAAAAAAAAAGAAAGAAATCAAAACACCTAGAGTAAAGTGATCCTGGAAAGAGGTGAAGAAGGTAATTTCAGAGGCTGGAATTAGCAGCACCCAGGAAAAGATACTGTCTTATCTAAGGCAATTAAAGTAAGCAGGCAATTAAAGGCTTTTGTTATTTGGGTCGGAGGTTTACAAGGCTGAGAAGCAGCAAGCTTTCTGAAAGCCACAGTCAAATCAGGACCCAGAAAGTGCAGGCTTCTAACTCCCAAGGAAAAGTCCAGTGTGAGACAAAAGATTCTTGATTTTATATTTGACATGGAAAGAACCAAAGAAGCAAAGCAAGGTGTGATCTGGTCCCGGACCCAGGAAACCCAGAGCCCACCTCCTGGGTCTCTGACTTGTCCCAAGGGGCTTTGGTTTTCATGTCCATGTGTAAACCAGAAGAATTCCCTATAAGGAGGTAAGGGGGTGTTAACATTCCAGTAATGACAGACAAACTCATTTGGAACTGATTGAGTCACTACTGTCCTGGCCCCTTCCCCTGCCTAACCAGCTTCTCTCCCTCTCTTCTCCTTTTACCTCTTTCCTCCCCACTGCCTCTCCTCCTCCTTCCTTTCCCTGAGCAGAAACAACAAACTACAAAATCTTCCCCTGCAGAGACCTGGACCTTGCTATCAAGGGCTCAGGCTCCCTGCAAGCTCATCAAAGTCCTCCCCCAAGGAGACAGTTCCCTCCTTCCATAAGTGGAACTATGGAGCCAGCTGTTAAGATTTTAAAAAATTGGCCTGTGCATTGTGTGTCATTACACAAGACTGAAATCTTTGAAGTTTAAAAGAAGATAGTACTCCTTTTTAATTGTCCTGTTTTGTATGAAATTGTATTACCAGAACTCATATTTGTGCAGATTATATAACTTTCATAAGAAGTCTTAGAAATCCAAAAGCATTAGCAATCCAATCTAAGCTTTATTCCCATCTTTTGCCAATCATTCACACAAAAAAGTGGTTAGGTGGGGCGGTTGTAAGCACCGCAGCCCCTGGGGATCTTGTCTAGAATTGAGAGCAGAAGAGAAAATCAGCTGCCCTTTCAAACTCACACCTATTAAATAATGTGCTCCATGCAAGCTCACAGCAGTGTGTGCACACAGGAAACCGTTTCCCTGAGGGCATTTCCTTTTAGACAGACCCTCCTATCTGCAGGCTGTAAGTAATGATAGGCGAAAAGGGAGGATGACAGCTGTGGCCCCGGGGAGGTGGCTTAAGGAATATTCTTTGTACTCTTTTATGCTTGGGTGCTTTCTTCTCTTCCAGACCTTTCCATTTGACAAAGCCTTACCTTCTCCACCTATCACACACACCTTTTTCCCATGACAGGTGCAAGGAGTCTTCAAGTGTCTGATCTTAGATAATCTCCTGGCCAGGGCTTGGGGACACTCTCATCCCTGCCTTTAGCACAGCCGTTTCTCTAGTTCCTCCTGAGATCTTCCTCCATAAACCTGTCACAATTCTGTGGGAGCCTTCTATCACATTCATGAGCTTCTCCATTGGACTCACACCTGGGCTGTGTCCACCACAGTGAGTGGCCTCCACACTCTACTCCCTGGTGTCCTTAGGACCCCAGCTGGATTTCCTCAATGCCCCTTTCCTCTTGCCCCAGGCCCACAGGTAGCATTTCCTTATTGCACAGTCCTCTTGCCTGGCCCAGGCTGCTTGTCTCCTTGGAGCTCTGCAGCCTTGGTGGGGACCCGCGGCCACCCTGTGGAGGAGGGGCTGAACCACACGCAGCCCGGCAGCCTGAACAGGAGACTTGTCACAGGCAAGCGTGGCACAGACATGAGCCCAAGATCATGGCGTGCTTCTGGGGGATTCCATTCTGTCTTATGCTCTTTATCAACACTCCTAAATATATCATGGTGTTAAAATTAGCATATTTACAAAAACAAAACAAGTAGATGGATACAATCATGCACTTCGTTTACGAACAGCAGATTGTTCTCTCTCTCTTGGTTTCATTTACCCTGGTTTCCTTTTCAGTCTCATTAGCACAACTTTTCACTTTTTAATTTATATGAACATTTTAACTTAAGCAATCTGCTAGTGCTTGACAGAGGGTTAATGTCAAGAGCCCCCGGGGATGGCTTCTGGTTGGCCTTTGGTGTTTATTCTTGAAGCAGGAGAATGGTTTGTCTGTGCTGATTGATGATTTGTAGGCATGCATCACCATCAACTTTAAAAAGATATATTTATTTTTTAGTTTTAGGTGGACACAATATCTTTATTTTACATTTATGTGGTGCTGAGGATCGAACCCAGTGCCTCATGCATGCTAGGCAAGCGCTCTACCACTGAGCCACCACCCCAGGCCCACCATCAACTCTTATTGTCCTTCACATTCTGTTTTCCTGGACTTGTCTCCTGCTCTGTGTTTAACGGGGTGGAGGCCAGGCAGAAGTGCTTTGTAATGGCCTGTGTGATAAGCCTCATAAAGTTATTTTTCTCAATTAATGGTTTCATTGATAATTTTATTGCTTTGCTCTAACTTCCCAAATCCCTTGGGCATCCTATCTGTGATAAGGTTCCCCCAGTCCAACAAAATGGGCCCTTCAGAATACAGACTGATATATTTTAAGAAGTTCTCTCTCTCTCTCTCTCTCTCTCTTATTTTTTTAACATAATACTTAAAAAACATTTAAACAAAAAGTAATAGGGCTTTAAAGCAGAGCTCTAAAAGAGATTTATTCATGAGTACATGCATACTAGTCTCCACACTGACATCACTTTATATTGATTTTCCTTGAGTGTGCATTCTCTGCTTTTCCCTAAATCTTAACTACTGTATGAGAACTTTTTATTCCATGCTTATTGCATGCTTCCTTCTACTTTGCTCCAAAAACTCTTATGATGTGCTAAAAGGAATCCATTAGGTTCAGAACTGCAGTTTGGGAAGGTCTGCAGTGAATCAATCATACCCCTTAATCACAATTGCTGACTTGATTAGGTAGTCGATTAGCTATTTTTTTTCTTTAGAGAGAAAACAAAACTTATTAACTTATTTTTCTGGAGTTATTTTATTTATGTATATACTGGGAGGATCAAACCCAAAAGCATTCTATCTTTGAGCTACTTCATCAGTTTTATTTCGCCAGCGATGGGAGTGGTTACAAGGGATTGAACCCAGGGGCCCTTAACCACTGAGCTACATCCCCAGCCCTCTTTATTTTTTGAGACAGGTCTTGCTAAGTTGCTAAGGGCTTCCCTAAATTGCTGAGGCTGGCCTTGAATTTGTGATGCTCCTGCCTCAGACTCTGGAGTCTCTGGGATTATAGGCATGTGCCACTCCCAGAACTAGTTCTTTTTATTTTATTTTGAGACAGGTTCTCACTCAACTGTAGACTGGCTTAGAACTCAAGACCCCCCCTGCCTTGGCCTCCGGAGTGGCTAGAGGAGTAACTTTAAATGTACCTCCATAACCAAGCCCTGCTGGCAGCAGGAGAGCTATGTAGAGCATAGCTTTCTCTCAGGTCAGGGGACTTTCACTCTAGAAAGCAGCAATTTCTGGTAGCCTCCTGCTCCCTGCCCCCAAAAACTCATGGCAGAAGAAAGGACCAACAATAATACACTCCTGCACATTTCGCAAAGCATTTTCACACGCATCAGCCTCCCTAAATAAAAAACAAAAAAAACAGATGAGAAGATAGAAACTCAGAAAGATTACATATATCTTCAAGGTCTAATAGCTAGAATGTAGGTTTGTGTCAGAGACCAGGATGGAAACAACCCCCTGACAATTCTGACTTAAAAACAAATTCAATGTCACAGACAGGATTAGAATCCAGCAATTTTCATAACATTGTGGCGGTGAATCTTTTCTAAGCAATACTTACCAGGAAATGTGCTTTTCTTGGCCTAGCTCTGTCCTGCAATTTATTTTTCTTATCCTGTGACTGTCGGCTGAATTCTGGGATCATTTCATTTCTTTTCTTTCTTCTGTAAATTGGAAAGCAGTGGAAACATGATAAATTAACATTTTAAAACTCTGGCGGTCCATAGAGCTATTTGATTTCGTTGTCCCTGAGATTTCAAAGGTTGTCTGCACTCCACTGGAAGCAAGCCACACGTCTATCAACAGAGAAGGGGGTGAATGAACATGGGCATACCCACACAATGGAGTACTATGAGCTATCAAACGGAAGCAGAATATTTCTATATACAACTGTAGAGTGACTGCCAGGATACAGTGTTACCTGAAGAAAGAAAAGTGAATAAAGAAAGGTGGATGTCAGGGCTGTGGCTGTGGCTTAGTGGTAGCACACTTGCCTGGTATGTGTGGGGCGCTGGGTTTGGTTTCTCAGTACTGTATATAAATAAATAAAATAAAGGTCTATCAACAACTAAAAAACAAAAATTAAAAAAAAAAAAAAGAAAGGTGAATGTATTGTGTGCTACCATTCATTTCAGAAAGGAGATATATGAAAATATGTGTGTATGTTATCTATTTGCTTATTATGCTTTTTATTTTTTAAGATTAAAGAAAATTTGTTGTTGTTGATGTAGATGGACAGAATACTTTTATTCTATTTATTTTAATGTGGTGCTGCTGAGGATCTAACAGGGCCTCACACATGCTAGGCAAGGACTCTGCCACTCAGTGACTCTGCCACTAAACTACAGCCCCAGCCTCTATTTTTAAAGTTATTATTATTATTATTATTATTATTATTTTGCTTGTATTTTTTTAATGGAAGAATCAAACTATAAAATTTTTAAAAAATGTTTAGCTATAAGTAGGATTCTCACGTCAACTGATCAGGAACAGGGAATATGGAAAACAGGGACAGAAACTAAACTATGTCATTTATATCTTATTTTGCATATTTAAGGTTGGAACCATCTAAATTTTTCTCAAATTTATGAGCAAAAGTGAAGGGAAAAAAAATCCCTAAGATTTATAAAAAAAAAAAAAAGAAACAAATGATCTTGCCCACGAGGTCGATGGCATTACCACACACACAGAGTTATTTCATGGGACTTTAACACAGTCATCTGTCTGAATATTCTTAGTTGAGTGTATACTAAAGACAAAAACACAGGCAAGGAAATCATAAACCGTTTTCAGTAATCACACTGTTGGTATTATTATTAGCACTGGTTTCTAAAAGTACCACACATATGAAGCAGAGGTTGTCAAACCGCAGCCCACAGGTCAAATCCAGTCTGCTTCCCATTTCTGTAAATAAAGTTTTATTGGCACATAGCCATGCTACTTTTTTTCGTATGGTCTATGCCTGTTTTTAGTTTATAAGAGCAGAGTTGACAAAGGACAGATGTTCTCTCTGATTATGCAGATGCTGACTCACCATAGGCGGGGTGGGGGGGTGTTCACCGATTGGTCAGGGCAGAGTCGGGGAAGGGAGAGAGATGGGAATGGGAAAGACAGTAGAATGACATCACTTTCCCATGTTCATGTGTGAATACATGACCAATGTCACTCTGCACCGGGTACAACACAAGAATGGGAAGTTACACTCCTGACCATCTGCATGGCCAACCACAGAGGACAGAGGACACGTTAAGTAGCACAGTGGTAGTGAAATCCCCAAAACCCAGAATGTGAGAAGCTCTACAGGACAAAAGGCCTGATTTCTATAACAGGATGGATGAAACCATATGACCTAAGATTTGTCTCAAAAATAACCCATGGGAGGAGCAGAGTGGGCAAGGAACAAGTGAAACCAGAGTGCACCAGAGTTGAAAACTGCTCATGCTAGACATTGGTTGCAGGGGTTTGTTTTCTCTTCTCTCTACTTGTGTATTATTGCAATGGTGCACACCTATAATCCCAGGGTTTGGGAGGCTGAGACACAAGGATCACCAGTTCAGAGCGAGCCTCAGCAACTTAGTGAGGCTCTAAGCAACTCAGTGAGACCTTGCCTCAAAATAAAAAAGGGCTGAGGGTGTGGCTCAGTGTTTGAGTGCCCCAGGTTCAATCCCAAGGACCAAACATAAATAAACAAATAAACACTGCCTTTGCCCGAATATTTCCTGCCACTTAATTTTCAAAAAAATTTTCTAACTTTTGTTTTTGTGTGTGTATATGTGGCAATGGACACCTCCATCCCCTTTTACTATTTTTTATTTTGAGACAGGGTGTCGCTAAATTGCTCAGGTAGGCCTAGAACTTGCCATCCTCCTGCCTCTGCCTCTGCCTCCTGAGTCGCAGAGATTACAACCAAGCTGACTCAGTTTACCTTGTGTTACATACATGAGTACCTCCCTCTCATTTACCCACTGGCTGTTGCAGAAGGGAAATACCAGGGTGAGAAGGGGGAGGCTAGAATGCGCCCCAAGGTGCTGGCTTGCAATTTAACATTGAAACATGAAAAGGCTGCAGGGTGGGGTTGTTACAGCAACAAGGTGCAAAGAACCACCATGAACAGGGCAAATGTGCAAACAACGGATAGTTTACTTTTCCAATGACCTCTTGCTCCAATGTATTGGAAAGCTTTGGTATTTCACAGTAAGTTCTATTCTCATCTTTTAAAATACCCAAGTACCAAGGAGAGTTCCTTACCCTTGCCCTGGCTGGAGGGGGTTGCAGTTGTCCAGGTAGTTAAACCGAATGATATCAGTTGGATGCTTATCAGAGGACCTCCAAGGGGGCAGCTCTTTCTCCCCTAGGTTATTCTTCTTTCTTAAAGAGGTGGAAGGACGAAAGGTTGATGAAGGGCACTGCTTCTGCTCTGGAGAACTGCTTGAGAGTGACGGAACATCCGCAATTATAAATGTTTCTTTTGGAGGTGTCTAGAAAAAGAAAACATTACTTCTGTTATTGAAGCACTATGATAGTAATGGTAACAATAAGACAAAGCGTATCATCTCATCATGACCCATCTTATCACCACCACCACCATCAGCATGACCCTGTGGGGATCACAGCAGTCCCCATGTGGGAGTGCCAAGCACAGTCTTGGTAGTTTTCAAGCATTGTGCTATTTAACCTTCATACTCATTTTATCAGGTAATCTATTTTACAGAAGAGAAAACTGAAGATAGGAGCAAACAATTAATTTGTCAGTGTAACATTAAGTAGACTTTGAATCTGAACCCAGGACTGTCTTCCTTCAAGCCCACACACCAAACCTCCTTCTCTTACACTGAGAGATCTTCTGTCATTTCGTTGTCTGGTTTGTTACAACTGCAGTTAATTTATTCACAAAAAAAGACACATTAAAAAAATAAGTAAAGGTGAGCTGGATGTTGTGGCACATGCCACCAGGGAGGCTGAGGTAGGAGGACTGCAGGTTGCAAGTTAGAGTCCAGCCTGGGCAGCTTAGCAAGGCCCTGTCTCAAGATAAAAATTTTTAAATAGAAAGAAAAAAATAAAAGGTGTTTGTGGGGGGTTAGGGTTGGGATGTAGCTCAATGGAAGAACACTTGCCTAGCCAGAGGAAGGTCCTGGGGTCAATCCCTAGCACCACAAGAAAAGAGAAAGAGAGAGATATAAAAAAGGTGCTCCAGCTCCAAACACCTCCTCCAATAGAGACAATGTCAAGTTGTACAGGAGCAGACTACAGGTCTTACAGATCTTATTACCCAAACCTCAACTACTCCCAAAGGACACCTCTGCTTAATTTCCAGAATTGAAAGTCTGTCTTATCTGCATGAAATTCATAAGGGTTTTTACGTGGTTGCAGCCTAAGGGGAGTGGTCCTGGTATGTTGGGAAGCCACTAAGAACTTAATTTTTGTTCATTAAGAGATTAGGGAAGCTTTGCTTGGGAAATTAGTTTGTGTTTTTTTTTTTTTCCCCCACTTGTTTGTGAACATCAAGAAATTCTCCATTTGGGACTGGGGATGTGGCTCAGTGGTAGAGCCTGCTTAGCATGCTCAAGGGCCTGGCTTCAATCCCCCACATGTGCACACACAAAAGAAAGAAGTTCCCTAGTCCCTCTAAGCATAATCAATTAATTACTCATTGTTTCAATTGTTCTTAGTATACATTTCCACTACAGAATAACTCAGTACTCAGTGTTGCAACTGAATTGTTTATTTGTATATGACCTGGGCTACTAGACCAAGATCTGTAAAAACAGGATTAGGATATTTTCACTCTTAGCACCTACCAAATAATAGTGTTTAGTAAATATTTACTCACTTAATGAATGATTACAGCTTTGTAGCAAATTAAGAAGACATTTTTATATAACTGATAGCTCTTTATTGGTTTAATATTAAATATATTTTTAATATCTTTATTTTATTTGTTTATTTATTTACTTTTTTTAATGTGGTGCTGAGGATTGAACCCAGGGCCTCCCGCATGCTGGGCAAGCACTCTACTGCTGAGCCACAGCCTCAGCCCCTAATACTAAATTTTTTGTGCAGGTCCCATTTAGAATAGACATTCATTTCATTTCTCTGAGCTTCTTTTTTTTAAAATATCTTTATTTTGTTTATTTTTTTTCTGGTGCTGAGGATTGAACCCAGTTCCTCACATGTGTGAGGCAAGCGCTCAACCACTGAGCCACAACCCCAGCCCTCTCTGAGCTTCTTTTGAAATAAACTCATCTCTTTTGCTGGAGGAGATCTAGTTTAATGCTGTTGGAAATAAATAATACACGGCACTAAAAAATACCTTCAGAGCAAAATATCCAAGTATAAATGCTAATAATTATATATAAAATCATAAATTCTGAAAAGTACAAAATGATTGACACTTTAATAACACAGGTAATAATGAACTCTATGACAATTTTTCTGTATGAGAGAAACCAAATTTTTGCTCACATCAATTGAAGTCTCTCTCTGTTTTTCTTTCTTTCTTTCATTTTTTTTTTTTTTTTTTTTTTTTTTTTTTTTTAGTATTGGGGATTGAACCCAGGGCCTCACACATGCCAGGCAAGTGCTCACTATTACTGGGCTACATACATTCCCAGGATCCTCAGGACGAAGTCTTTTTCCCCCCAATATTGGTGTTTTTATTTGTTTGTTTGTTTCAGGTTTATTAGTTCTTTTTAGGTATACATGGCAGCAAAGTATATTTTTTTAATTCTCATTTGTTATATATGACAGCAGAAGGCATTACAATTCATATTATACATACAGAACACAATTTTTCATATCTCTGGTTGTATACAAATTAGAGTCACACCATTCGTGTCTTCATACATGTACTAGGGTAATGATGTCCACCTCATTCCACCATCTTTTCTACCCCATGCCCCCTCCTCCCTCCCCTCTGCCCTATCTAGAATTCGTCTAATTCTCCCATGCTCCCCCCACAACCCCTCTTATATCAGAGAAAACATTCTGTGTTTGTTTTTTGGGGGGTTGCAGAATGGGAGAAGATCTTTGTCACCTTTGTCCCATTAGTTTCCGGGGTATATAAAGAACTCAAAAAAACTTAACACTAATAATAAATATAATAACAACAACAACAACAACAACCACCCAATCAATAAATGGGCAAAGGAACTGAACAGGCACTTCACAGAAGAAGAAATATGAATAGTCAACATATATATGAAAAAATATCAGTATCTCATATCTCTTCAATATGTTGACTATTCATATTTCTTCTTCTGTGAAGTGCCTGTTCAGTTCCTTTGCCCATTTATTGATTGGATTATTATTGTTGTTGTTGTTATTTTTGGTGTTAAATTTTTTTGAATTCTTTATATCCCCTGGAGACAAATGTGACAAAGGTGACAACATCTTCTCCCATTCTGTAGGCATTCTGTTCACATTCTTAATTGCTTCCTTTGTTGTTGAAGAAGCTTTTTAGTTTGTTGCCATTCCATTTATTGATGGATGACGTCTTTTTGAGAACTTTTCTTCATGATAAATGGAGGTTGAATTTTATTAAATGATTTTGTTTGCATATATGCATTAAAGTGATCATTTTTATTCTGTGAATTACCCTAGTCATTTTTCTTTATTGTTAGGAACCTGACTTTGCATGGACATATCCCACTTGGCTTTCAGGTATTCTTCTTTTTGTGAGGCCTGGATTTAATTTGTTGATATCTTGGAAGGATCTTTGTGTTTGTGTTCATGGAACTGAACTATCGATCTGCACTTCTGTTTGTCTTGTAGATTTTGGTTTTGGTGTAAGGTTTGAATGCTTTCCCTCAACCTCTGTTTTCTGAAAGAGGCTACATTGAATTGGTCTCATTTCTTAATTGTGTGAGACACAATAGTAGAGCTCTCTGATCTGGAGTTTTGTGGAAAGTTTTACAATTATGAATCCAATTTTATTTATTTATTTTTAAAATTTATTTATTTTCTCTAATTTGTCATAAATTAGAGGAGAATGCATCTCAATTCATAGTATACACATAGAGCACAATTTCTGATGTGTCTAGTTGTTCACAAAGTAGAGTCATACCATTAAATCAATATATAGGTTTATTTGTGTTTTCTATTACTTTTTTAAAGTTTTTAGATGTATATGAACTGAATACATTTATTTTATTTATTTACTTTTATGAGGTGCTGAGGATGGAACTCAGTGCCTCACACATGCTAGGCAAGTGCTCTGCCACTGAGCTACAACCCCAGCCCTCTATTACTTATTGAGTCAGGGTTATATGCGTTTTCCAAGGATTTCACCCGTTTCATCTAGGTTGGTGAATTTAGTGACCTGAAGGTTTTTAAAATAATCCCTTGTTATACTTTTAATGTTTGTAGGACCTGTTGTGGTGTTTTGTCTTTCCTTCCTGATTCTAGTAATTTGTGTTTTCTCATTTTTTCTTGATTAATCTAGCTAGAAACTTATCAATTCCATTTATGTTTTTGAGAACCAGCTTGGATTTTGTTGATTTTTTTCTATTGTCTGTTTTCAATTTCATTCATTCCAGTTCTTTATTATCTCTTCCTTGCATTTACTTTGGGTTTGATTTACTTTACTCTTCTGGAAATTAAGTTTTCTAGGGGGCTGGGGCTGTAGCTCAGTGGCGGAGTGCTTGCCTAGCATGTGTGAGGCACTGGGTTTGATCCTTAGCACCACATAAAAATAAACAAATAAAATAAAGGCATTCTGTCCATCTACAACTATAAAATTTAAAAAAAGAAAGAAATTAAGTTTTCTAGCATAGGTAGTCTCACAGACAGTTTTAAGGATCCTTCTCATTTTAACGTTGGTGAAACTATTATTAACCATCCCCATATGATTCTAACCTGCTTTCAAAATCTCTGCTGGAGCTCACCAAGCTGCCATGCTCAGGGCTGAAGCAGGAAATTAAACAGATTATGCAAGTACAGTACGTGTTATGTAAGTACAGTGCTGGGAGTTAACTTCACAATCTTATTAACTTTAGAACTTCTTTCAGCGTTAAGTCTCTTTAATTGAACAATCCAAGTTAATTAGTTGATTTTCTGAACTCCCCCTAGTCTTTCTAATTTAGTACTGTTTATTTAACAACAACAAAAAAATTCACAGAACAAAGCATTTCCTACTTCTGATTTAGTACTATTTCTTTAACAAAAAAAAATTAAGTTTCATAGAACAAAGCATTCCCTGCAGAAATGTAATACCAAGCAGAGAGGTGGCAATTTTCTTGCACCCAAACTATTCATTATTTTGAAGCACAGTTATGCATAAATATTTTGTGGAGTTATTCCTGAAGACAAAACTGTGCTCTTTTTACATGTAAGACTCAAAAGCCCTTTTCACTCTACTAGTTGGTTAATCACTTTTCTCTTCTCACAGAGCAGCCTGAGTTCCACTATTTAATGTCACTCCCTGCTCCAAAATGGAGGATTTCAGAAAGCGTGATGAGGAAAGTATGGTGATTTTGGGGGGAGGGGGTACCAGGGATTAAACTCAGGGGCACTTGACCACTGAGCCACATCCCCAGCCCCATTTTGTATTTTATTTAGAGCCAGGGCCTCACTGAGTTGCTTGGGGCCTCACTAAGTTGCTGAGGCTGGCTTTGAACCCATGATCCTCCTGCCTCAGCCTCCTGAGTCACTGGGATTATATGTGTGCACCATCATATCCAGCCTTACTTACTTTTTATGAGTAATAAAAGTTACTCATAAAAATAAATGCTCTACATTGCTAACTTTCTGGATTAAAGACAACTTTAATAGGCCATTGTGCTCTTCCCTAATGACCAATTTATTAGAAAACTTGCTCTTACAAATGATACTAAATAAACTTCAGGGCTGGGGGTGTAGGTCAGTGGTAGAGCGCTTGCATAGCAAGTATGAAGCCCTGGGTTTGAGCCTCAGCACCACATAAAATAAATAAAATAAAGGCAATGTGTCCATCTATAACTAATAATAAGTTTTAAATGATTCAGGAACTTTATTATAAATGTTGTACATAGTAGAAAAAGCAGAATAGCAAGCTTCCAAATGCATCAGGCAGCCAAAAATTCAAATTCAAATAGAGGACCTTAAGGAATTTGTAAACTACACTGGATTCCATTTACAGTGTGTCCTTGAGTGCCTCAGAGAGAAACATATTTCAGCTCAAGCAGCTGTACAGAACTAGAAAACTTCATATGACAATATTAAATTAATTTATTAAAATTAATTTAACAATAATAGTTTTAATTTAAAGTTAATTTTAACTGAAGGTTAAATACAAAGTATATATAATGGTTTATATTCTATTTAATGTAATTCATATACTATAAAATTCATCACTTTAAGTACACATTCAATGATTTTTGTTATATTTACATACTTGTGCAATCATCCCCATAGTCTTATTTTAAATCATTTTCATCACCACAAAAACAAAATCTCATATACCTATTTGTAGATACTTTCCAAACCAAGATAACTAACAAGCTTTCTGTATTTACATATTTGCCTTTTCTAGATCTTTCATATAAGTCAAATTTATAAAAGGAATTCATATAATAATAAAATTTTTAAGTTAAAAAAATATTGGGGAGCCTGGCATGGAAGCACACACCTGTTGTAGGTAGTAAGAACCATCCCAGAACAAAGGGGAGGTAACATAACACAGTCAGTGTCTATGTGTGCCTGTAACACAATTTTCACAACTCTAGAGTATAGAATACCCAATCAGAATGTTCGTTATCCTATAGGGGTGACAAAGGGGCTAACATAAAGGGAACAGAGTATATAAGGCTATGCCCCACTGTGCTTGGGGCTCAGCCTTTGGATGAGAATCTGCTGGGCCAATGCCAGCACTAATAAACACTGCTTCCCGCTGAAAGCCCCTGTGCTCTCTGTGAAAAACCCACAACACTGTGATCCCAGCACCTCTGGAAGCTGATGGAGGAGGATCGTAAGTTCAAAGGTAGCCTCAGCAATTTGGAGGTCCTAAGCAACTTATTGAGACTCTGTGTCAAAATAAAAATAAAAAGGGCTGGGGATGTGGCTCAGCGGTAAAGTGCCCCTGGGTTCAATCCCCAGCACCTGCCCCCCCCGCCCCCCCCCCCCCCGCCAAAAAAAAGGAAAAATATGGAAAACAGTTTGGTGCTCTTCATCTCAAGTTTACCTTGGGCTTGGTAACATGAAGTTTTTTCACCATTAGAATATAGTGCTTCTTCCATATCCCCTGCTCAAAGGGAGTTGGAGAGAAATTGATGTACCAGTTAAACCGTAAGCATTTTAGCATCCAGAGCTGGTCCAACTCAGCTAAGTTCTTCCAGTGCCAGCTCACCTGGGAAAACAAGGACAATGAGAAACAAAAACAACCAACCTGTTCAGTTTATACTTGCGCTTTCTCTAGCTTAGCTAATTTTTTCTTTGTCATTTTCTTCCAAATCACAGGTTAAATAATTACCTCCTATCAGGAGTGCTTCCTGTCCAGGCAGGAGGATTACTTTTAAAACTAATTCAGACTTACAATCAGAGTCCACTTGTACTTACTGAGCACTATTAACCATCCTTATAGCAATCTAGGGAGGTAAGTACAATTATAACTCTCATGGCAAAAGAGGAAACTGAGGCTCAAGTAGACTTTGAGACTTCCTAATGGTTCCTGAAGCTCCTAATGAAGGTTACATGAAGGGCCAGGTACAATGGCGCAAGCCTGTAATCTCAGCAACCAGGGAGGCTGAAACAAGAGGACTGCAGCCTCTGCTACTCAGGGAGACCCTCAGTAATTTAGCGAGAAAATAAAATAAAATAAAATAAATCTTCATGTGGCAAATTAACTTGGAATTTAATGGAAAGACAGTTTGCAGGGTGGGGGTGGGGAGAGAAAGCTCTCCATTACTACTCCCCCACCCTGTTTTCCTTAGATCTTGTTTGGACCTAGATACTTGAGTTGTTTTGTGTTTGTTTCCAAGCTGTCTTTTGTTTCCCTCTCTCTCTCTCTCTCCTTTCTTCCTCCCGCCACCCAAAGGTAGAAAGAAATGAGGAGAGTCAAAAGGCAGGAGCTTTGGGCTGGGGTGGTGGCTCATTGGTAGAGCACTTGCCTAGCACTGGTTCGATTCTCAGCACCACATATAAATAAGTAAATAAAATAAAGATCCATTGACAACTAAAAAAAAAAAAATGTAGGAGCTTTCAAAACTATCAAGACCCATCTCTCCATCACATAGCCCGGCCCCATTTTTCTAAAACAGCTCAAAGCTCATTTTGGTGCAATGACTTTCTTTTACTTTAAATCTAGCTGAAGGACAATGTTGTGTGTCAGTAGAGGAATAAAATACACTGAGATCTTGCAAGATAGGCATATAGTGCATGGAGACAAGAGAATCAGCTAATCCAAACAGCATTTCCTCTATTGATAATGCTTTCTTTGTGGGAAATTTGGAAAATTCTGAGAAGCTTAAAGAAAAGCAACACCTATGATGCCATGAGTCAGAGACAATCATTATTAACAACCTAGTAGAGTTTTTTCCCTTTCAGGTTTTTTTTTTTTTTTTGAGGCACGATGAAGAAAACTTGGAAATTCTCCATATACAATTTGTTTTCTTTATTTAAAATATCACAGCATCTCTGTTCTTTTATGACATATTTTCTAATGCTGCGTAATAGTTCATCATGTGGCTGTATGATGTCCTTTGTTCTTAGACATTTAGATTGCTATGCTTGAGTTGGGCATGGTGGTACATACCTATAATCCCAGCAACTCAAGAGGCTGAGAGGATAGCAAGTAGGAGGCCAGCCTCAGCAATTCAGAGATGCTCTAACCCTGTGTCAGAAATAAAAAAATAAAAAGGGCTGGGGATATGCTCAGTGGTCAAGAGCTTCCTGGGTTCCATTTCCACTACCAAAAAAAAAAAAAAAGATTGCTATTCTCTTTTTAAAAAATTATTTCATTTTAGAATAGGTTATGTGTGTACAGTAATACCAAACACAAAGATACAAACGGGCACAGAGTGAAAAGTCAGTATCTCACACATCCCTGTCCTCCAGCCACTCATTCTCAGCCCTGGATTTAACCACTGTAGACAGTTGTTGTATGTTGTTGTAGAAATAGCTTAGGCACATATAAACAGATATGTATACTTTTTCTTTCCAAAATGGCAGAACTAACAGCTGTGCTTCCCCATCCCCCCCCCCTGTTTTTTTTTTTTTTTTTTTTTGCTGATAACCTACCTTGGAGATCATTGCAACTTATTTACCCAGTGCCCCACTGGTGGGCCTTTCTGTTGATTCCAGCCTTTTGCTATGACAAACAATGCCACAATGGTATTTAAACAGAAATGATTTTCATACATGTTGAAGCACACTCATCAGACAAAGTCCACGAAGTGGAACTGGTAGGATAAAAGGAATTTTATTTTATTTTTAATATTTATTTTTCAGTTTTTGGTGGACACAACATCTTTATTTTATGTGGTGCTGAGGATCGAACCCAGAGCCCCGTGCATGCCAGGCGAGCGCATTACCGCTTGAGCCACATCACAGCCCCAGGAATTTTATTTTTAAAATATAATACTAGCAGGTTATTCTCCATTGTACCACTAGACACTGTACCATTTTATCGACACACAATATATAAAATACTTATTTTCCCACACCCTTACTAATATAGAATATTATTTAAAAAAGTAAAGCTCAGCCAATCTGAATGATGAAAATGGCCTGTCATAATGAGGCTCAGCATCCCACCTACGGCAGAGACATCTGCATTTCTTTATATATTTTTGGTAGAAGAGTTTTTAAAAATTTTATTGGTGCATTATAATTATGCATCATACTGGGATTCATTGTGCCATACTGTACAGGCATATTACATAATTTGATCAATCTCATTCCCTGGTAACTTTCCTTTCCCTCTCCTCCTTCCTCTCCATACACTTACTTAACTGATCCTGTCTAGTATTGTTATCATTATTTTAATTAGTGCATTACACACATACACACACACACACACGTGACTTCTTGTGGTGTATCTGTACACAGACATATTGCACTTGTAATTTGGTAGACTTCATTCCCTAGTTCTTCCCCCAGCCCGCCCCTTCTCCCTCCCTCTCCATCCCCTTCCTCTCCTCTACTGGTGCATTTATTTTGCTGTGAACCACTTGTTGATTTTCTTTGCTCATTTTTCTTCTGCTGGGTGGTTACTCTTTTTTTTTTTTTTCCTTAATACAGACTTATAGGAATTTTTTTTTCAATACTAAGGATTGAACCCAGGGCCTCACTGAGCTACCTTCCCAGCCCTTTTTAAAGTTTTACTTTGAGACATGGAACTCACCATCCTCCTGCCTTAGCTGGGATTACAGGTGTGTGCCACCACACCCAGCAATTGGTAGGAATTCTTTTAAAAAATAAGAAATTGGCTTTATTTGCAGTAAATTTTATAGCCACAATTTAAAGTCTTGCTTTTTCCATTCCTGTTTACAACATAAGATGCATAAAGCAAGACCGAAGCAGACATTTCCTTAAGGCCTCTGGACATTATAGAATACTCACAAAGGCCTCCTTCCAGGTGTCTTCTCTGAGTACTGGAATGGTTTCCTTTGGTGTCATATAAATCTTTTATTCTATTGGTTTTCTAGATCCTGCCCAAGTGTCTCAACACTATTTATTGAATAATACATCTTTCTTGATGCATTTATTTTCTTAATTTTAAGAACTAAAATTAACATATTACACATCTATGAGTGAACAGTAGTAGGTACTTTCTAGTTTTACTAAACTCTATGAAAAGGCTCAACAAATAACTGTCCATTTTACATCTTAATTAATTTAACTTTGCTTTAATACACTATGGAATTACCTGCAAGAAAATGATGGCCAGCTCCTTTTCCCAGGCTTCTGTGAGCACACTTGCCCACTCGGGTCTCTCTGAGTCTCATACTCTGTTTTTTTTTTTTGTTTTGTTTTGTTTTGCTTTTTTGGTACTGGGTATTGAACCTGGGGGCACTCAACCACTCAGCCACATCCTCCAGCCCTTTTTATATTTTATTTAGAGACAGAGTCTCACTGAGTTGCTTAGCACTTGCTAAGTTGCTGAGGCTGGCTTTCAACTTGTGATCCTCCAGAATCAGCCTCTTAAGCCTATGGGATCCAGGCATGTGCCACTGTGCCTGGCAGTCTCCTACTCTTTTGTCTTATCTCACGAGCACCTTATTTTGCACTTTTATCTTCATGGATGGCCTTCACGATACAATTTAGGATTTTATTATAGTTGTATACTGTGGATTAAAAGACTCTCCTGTTGAGAGACCATTTCTTAGATGTGTATGTATCTCCCCAACTATACTTTTTTTCTAAACGTGATTTTTTTATAACTTTGTTTTATTTTTTGTGTGTATATGGTCTGAGAATCCAACCCAATGCCTCACAACCTGCTAGGCAAGCACTCTACCACTGAGCCACAACCCCAGCCCCTACCTGATACCTTTTAGTGGACACTAATGGTGACTTATACTTTGTTCTTTATTTTGAGCACTAAATACAGAGTTGGACTCAAATAAGGCAGAGGATCATGCAAACTATAAAGACTAAGCATTTAGGGGCTGTAGCTGTAGCTCAGTGGTAAACTGTTTGCCTCACATGTGCAAGGCCCTGGGTTCGATCCTCAGCACCACATAAAAAAAAATAAATAAAATAAAGGTATTGTGTCCAACTACAACTAAAAATATATTAAAAAAAAAAAAAAAGACCTAGCATCTGTTGCTCGTTTTTGTTTTTTTTCCCCCTTGGTACCAGGGATTGAACCCAGGGCACTTAGCCAATGAACCACATCTCTAGCCCTTTTTATTTTTTATTTTGAGACAGGGTCTCACTAAATTGCTTAGGGCCACATTAAGTTGCTGATGCTGGCCTTGAACTTGCAATCCTCCTGGCCCAGCCTCCCAAGTGGCTGGAATTATAGGCATGTGCCACCACACCCAGCTTGTGGCTTGGTTTTATGCGTGTGCGTACATGTGGGTTTCGTCCTTAAGTTATTCTAGTTTTAGAGCCTCTGGAGGCTGATGTTAGAAAATGCCATATGTCATTTCTTTGCCTTTACCTGTGCACAACGACAAAGGCTCCGGGGGTCAAGGAAGGAAAAGATATATATGGATAACACCCTAGGAAGCTTGGTGGTGAAGTCCAGGGCTTCTGCTGGAATTTTTTCCTGAAGCTTTCGACAGCAGAACTTTTGTTGTGACAGCGAGCAGCGTTCCAACAGACCTGTGAGGATTCTTCTCCGCTGAGAGTCTGTCCATTTGTCAAACTGGAAAAACAAAACGTACATGGAAACCTCCCAATGTGGTCTGATAGTAGATCTTTATTATGAGGAAGAAATGAGAGTGGCATAGAAGGTGAGCTCAGTCATTTACTTCCCATGTATATCATGTATTTCTTCCCAGGTCAATAAATTCCATGTTTGCCACCTACCTGTTCTTTCCCACATTTATATATATGACCACGTGCATGGCCAGCGTGTGTACTCAGAACTGCCCCTCAGCCCTTGAATTGCATAAGGATAGTAAGCTAACCTTGTGCAGAAGCTGAAGCAATATATACACATATAAAATACAATTCCAAGGAAAGGTGCCCGGGCAGCTTCTCTCCCTCCAAATAATTCCTACATTAGCTCATCAGTGCTTAAAACTCCAGGACCAGAAACAAACCCTTGAAATCACAATTAGAGATAAGGTATAACAGGCCAAGAGCCCTGGTGAGTGGAGTATGTTGGGTTAAATTCTCACTAATGTGTGAATTAACTGATATGGTTGGAGAGTAAAGGTAGGGCCTGGGACAAAGAGTACCGAGGGGAAAAAACCAAAGAATCCAGAGATTACCCTAAACCAGTCCCAAGACCAAGATGAGAACATGGGAATTACTGAAAACCAAAAGAAAGGCTCTGAGGGAAGAGCATCCACCAGCTGAGGGACCACTTCACTCAAAGTCTGAACCTCTCTTTTCTTTCCTAACTCACTGCAGAAGAGAAAATTGGGAAGTTGGGCTAGTTGAATTTTTGCATATCATTATATTTCACATATAGATATTTAGCAGTTATCTTCTTATAAATATTTTTAGTTGTGGATAGACACGATAACTTTTTATTTATTTATTTTTACGAACCCAGTGCGTCACACTTGCTAGGCAAGCAGCTCTACCACTGAGCTACATCCCCAGCAGTTATCTTTAATCTGACACTTATAATGACTTTGAGTTGTAATCATATAATATACCGTCTACCTAAAAGGGCATATAAGGCAAAAGTTTATTTTTTCTTTTTTTTTAATTAGAAAAATTATTTATTTCTGCTCCTTTCATATATCTTACTGTTGAGGAAACAGTCTTGCATACATATGTGAAATAATGTACTATCACACACACTGTTTAAAGGCAAAGCACCATCAGTGAAGCGGATCAGCAGTCCAGAGTTCTCAGTTGTCAAAGAGTTCTCAGAGATCTTGCTTCCTGATTTTACATTAATTTCTGAAAATCAGAAATATCTCCAAAAAAATGTTAAAGGGGGTTGTAAAAAAATAATCATTTTATTCAATATTATAATTTTAGAAGAACAGTATATATACGAAATGAAAAACTAAGAAAATGACACTTAACATCGTTGGTACAACAGGTCAGCAGGAATAAAATACTGTGATAAACTTGTCTCTGATACCAAGAAATTCTAGTCCAAGCTTTCATATCCTTCCTATGTTTTCACTTGATACTTCTTTTACTGCTGCTTTTTATTCTTTTCCACATTTCGTAGTGGAGGACTGGTACAGCCTTTAAAACTTCATCAACCGGAGCAAATCCAGAATCCACTGATTTCTTCTCAAAAGGCACGCTAACCCATCAGATAGCCCAGCAGTTTCATTCTCACGAATACCCCAGCCATGAAAAAGCTCAGTAGGACACGGACGAATCCAATGAGTAGAAGAAGAAATCCATTGAGTTTTGGAATATTTGGTGAATTGGATCGATCCAGGATTATGAAACCTAAACCCCCCATTGTAAACAGGAAGCTCGATGCAAGTCCCTTCCATGGTATATTGTCCATTTACTCTGTAGGCCAAGAAAGCTACCGGCCTCTGACGCCCATGTTCATCAGTCATAGAGCCAACCCTCGGAGGTTCAACAATAACATCATAAATTATTCCTCCGGAGATGAGGAAATAAGACACCACCACCAGAGCGTCCACCGCCATGGCCGACGGCATGTGCACCCAGGGCGGCTTCCTCAGCTTCAGGTTGGGACATTCGAGCCCTAAGAACGGGACCCGGTAGAAAGTCTCCATGTTGGTGGTGGCCGGGTAAAAGTTTATTTTTTCAAGGCTTAAGAAAAATCAACTTCATTATAGCTATATGATTTATTTTGATAATTGGTAGGAATACTTCTTGATTAAAACTATTTGCTATTATAGATCTATTCAGTGACCCATGAATCTCACTTTGGAGATTATAATTCAAAGATGGGGGAAAAAAAAACCTTGAATAAAATGAGAAAATTAGAGCCTCACTACAAATACCACAGGAATAAAACTGATTCGTGTGTGTGTGTTCCCTGTTTCTGCACAACCCATATCTCCACCTCCCACTAAGGGAGACTTCTTTCCAGGTCTTTTGGGATGGATTCTTAGAGAAATAAATGGAGAGATACCAGACCAGAATGGCTGGGGCCAGGGAAGGAAGGAGAAGCTGAACTGATCTATAATAAGAGAGCCAAGGGGGAGGGGTGAGGAGATAGAAGCAGAGCTTCGAGGCTTTGGCTCCATGGGAATTATGGGGATCTTGGCAGCTTTGATTGTGTCTATAGTAGTTACTAGGGGAGTATCAGGGACTGAGAAGCAGACTTGACAAGGATTATAGTGAGTTGTTTTTCTTGTGTGTGTGGTGCTGGGGATTGAACCCAGGACCTTGTGCATGCAAGGCAAGCACTTTACCAACTGAACTATATCCCCAATCCTTGCCATGAGTTTTGAACTGGACCTATGCTTTTTCTTTGGGAGGCAAAATGAAGATTGAAACTACCTTTTTTAAAAATTACTTTTAGGCAGTGCTATGTGACTCCATAGAGACTGACTACGTGAGGACCTAGGATGGTCAGGATTACAAAAAAAAATCTTTCCTGAGATAATTACTATCACTGCAAGAAATCAGCGATAACTCAAATGCCAGACAAAAGGCGACCAGCTAAACAAACTGTGCAACATGAGAGGGGGGAGTATAACATTATGGTGGGCTTGGAGGTGAGTGAAGGGGGCTTGGGAGTGTGAAAATATAGGAAAAGCACAAGTAAAAGCTTTCCAAAGTGAAAGAATTTTCAGAAGAGATTCAGAGGACCTTGAATAAGTCAGGACTTCTGCATGTCAGACGCTATCATTTGGAACATCAACTATGGGCCCCTCGGGGTTGGGATTGTGGCTCAGAGGAAAAGCACTCACCTAGCGTGCGTGAGGTCCTGAGTTCGATCCTCAGCACCACATAAATATTAAATAAAGGAATTGTGTCCACCTACAACTAAAGAATAAATATATATATTAAAAAAAAAAAAACTATGGGCCCCTCAACTTTTGATAGCAAAAAGCTGTGCCCAGAAACCCTAGCTACATAGCCAGAGGTCACTGGACTCTTGTTTTATGGAATTCCTGTTTGGTTTATGCACTTATTTATTTATTTGTTTATTAATACTGGGGATTTAACTTAGGGGCGCTTTACCACTGATGTGCATTCTTCAGCCCTTTAAATTCTTTTTTTTTTTTAAGAGAGAGAGAGAGAGAGAGAGAGAATTTTTTAATATTTATTTTTTAGTTTTTGGCGGACACAACATCTTTGTTGGTATGTGGTGCTGAGGATTGAACCCGGGCCGCACGCATGCCAGGTGGGGGCGCTACCACTTGAGCCACATCCCCAGCCCCCTTTAAATTCTTTTGATTACTTATTTTAATTTTGAGATAGGGCCTTGCTTAATTGCTGAGGCTGCCTTAGGCTCCCACAAGGCTGAGATTACAGAGGCACCAAGCCATGCTTCCTTTATCTACCTGTCACAGCTCGGTCACGTAGCCCTCGCATGGTGTGTGTGTGTGTCTGTGTGTGTGAATTTGTCGTCATTGAGGTATTGGACACAGGCTGGGAAACATCATCTTGGGTATTCCCTTGCATTCATGTTCAGTTTCAATAAGCATTCCTTCTTTTTCTCTCCTTTTTTGAGATGGGGGGTCTCACTACGTTGGCCTCAAGTGATTCTCCCACTCTCTGGAGCAGCTGGAACTGCAGACTTGCACTGTGACCAGCTCAACAGGAGTTGCTCTTTAAATAATTTTAATTACTTTGTCAGAGATTCAAGAGTTTTCCATCCATATCAGCTCTTACTTCCCTACCTCCTTCAGAACACTGATTCACAGCTATATGAACCCATGACTCCTGAATTGCAATTCTTAAGACTCTAAACCATGTTATTTTTTTTAATATTTATTTTTTAGTTGTAGTTGGACACAATATCTTTATTTCACTTATTTATTTTTATGTGGTGCTGAGGATGGAACCCAGGGTCTTGCACATGCATGGTGAGCGCTCTACCACTGAGCTACAACCCCAGCCCTAAACCAAGTTCTTTTAGTTTCTAAGTCTGCATTGATTGACAAGAGAGAACACTGGGTGTCTCGCTCTTAATTTATATTACTCCCTAATACTCACTAGAAATATTTCGCCTAAATTTCCTCATTTATACATTAAGAATGATTATAGCTAAATAAAGGGCTATCATGAGGATTATTTCAAAACAGTGCATGAGTCACTGTAGGTGACAGCTACAGTGCTGTGGTGTGCCAGAGTGGTGTAAAGATACAATGTAAAAAGAAGACATATATAGAGTATTGATTTAACACTCGAGCAGCCAACTTAAATGTCACTCTCCACTTAAGCTTTGCTTTCCTGTACTTCCTCTTACAGGAACTCCTCCCAACCCCATTAGTGACCTACCCCATGGTACCATAACCCTAAGCCAATCCCAGAAGGACAGGACCCCTTTGCTCTGGAAAACCCCAAGTTGCCATCCACCTAAGCCAATCCCATGCTATTCCCACCAGCCTAGCTCTGACTTAAGCACTCCGAGCCTATCCCATAGTGCCACAGCTACACCTCCAAGCCCCTACCCTACAAAAGCTGAGCACCCGAACATAACATCTCAGGGCCTCTCTCCTCTCTATAGACAAATAAACCTTTGTGTGGCTCTCTGCCTGATCTCCTTCCTTCATTTCTCCGGATGATTGAGGTTTGCTGGTCTGCTTTCCTTGGTGCCCACGTTGGAGGATGAGTTCAGGTTATGGAAGCAGTGATTTTAAATGACTATAAAAGAACATTAGGCTTATAAAATGTGTACTGAAAAAATCTATTAAGAAATGTGAACACTTTGCTCTAGAGATTAAAAAGATAATCACACTGGTTCCTCATTTATTTCCCTGGTGACAATGGTCAAACATCATTTATATTTGGTTTTGATAGGTGTTCTTTGCCTCGAGGGTTAGTCCTTTCTAATTGTGTTTGTTTAGGTTAATAGAAAACTAATTTGCATTCCTTGAACTCCTACCATTCAAGGTGGGTAGGTGACTCAAGAATGCTTAACAGTAGGGGAGATCTGTTTGGGTTTTAGAAGGTGCTTGGAATAATCCAAAAATTAGGTAGTCCTTGGCAAAGCCGACCATATAGGCATCTGATAACCTCCCACAGTTCTTGCATCTCTCTTCCAGTAAAAACACCCATAACAGGAAAGCAGGCATGAGTCTCCCCTTCTAGCATCTTCTATGGCACCTCCCTTCACGATGCACCCCTAAAGGATGCTGTTTTACAGGGCTTCCCTCCACTCGCTAGAACTGTGAACCTGCTGTTTTTAGAGCATCTGTTACAGGATTCTTGCTGCATTGAGGGGGTGAAGAGTTGCTGGAGCTGTCGTCCCACCCATCTCACCCTGGAAGGCAAGAATGTGGCGGGGGAGGGAGCTGAGTGAAGAGGGGGGGGGTTGTTATTTTGGGGGTTTTGGTTAGACTATGTTACTCTGGTTGAGTTTCCTAGTCCTGTTATAAAAAATTCAATCCCACAATTAAAGTATAAAAATGTTTGTGTTTTTAAAGTTTCAAACAGGTTTGGTAAAATCAAACATAAAACTTGTAAACATGTCTCTTCGTCAAATCTCACTTCATTCCCCAGAGATAACGACCTTTCAGAAGTTTGATATCCATGCCTTTTTATGTGTTCTCTCTCTCTCTCTCTCTCTCACACACACACACACACACACACACACACACACACACACAGCCCACTCAATGAAGAAGCAATTAGCTGGGCATGATGCATGCCTGTAATCCTACCTACTTCAGAGGCTGAGGCAGGAGGATCACAAGTTCAGAGCCAGCATCAGCAATTTAATGAGGCTCCAAGAAACTTAGAAAGACCTGTCTCAAAAATGAAAAATAAAAAGGGATGGGGATATAGCTGAGTGGTTAAGTGCCCCTAGGTTCAATCACTGCATACCAAAAAAACAAAACAAAAAAAAGCAATTAAATAAGAGCCTTCCCATTCCATGGAATACTACGGAATAGCCATACATGTCTTGATGTCTAATGAACTCCAGAATGTATTGTTTCCTCATTCATTCCCAGTAGGATGAATATGTTGCAGGAGAGAGATGTCTCCTGAAAAGGGTCCCAGGAGTTCCCAGAGAGAAGAGGAACTTGACTCAGGACCAGTGGGATTCTTGGCATATATGATGGAAAGAATTTCAGCACATCCCAGTCAAAGGCATAGACTGAGGTTTATTTAGGAAAATATATACATATTCTAGGGGGAAGGGGGCAGTCTCAAAAGACTGCTTTGGAGTAAGGACTCAAGGGAGAACATGAGGTGTTAACATTTACAGAGGGCCGGGCAGAGGTGGAGGCAGGGTGGAGCCACACGGTTTCCAGACAGTTTTCCTTGGCTTGCACATTTTCCTCTTTTTACAAGGGCATGGGCCAAGGGCACGTCACTTAAGCTGGAGACTTACAGCTGTGCTTTGTGCATCTCAATGGCTTGTGGGCATTTCCCGTAAGATTCAGTATCTCTCTCTCTCTCTCTTTATCCTAAATCCCTGTCTCAAATATGCCATAATCTATTTACTCGATTTACTTATTTTTCTTTTATTTAATCCCTCCCCCCCAGAACTGGAGATCAAACTCAGGACTTATTTTTATGCATATTAGGCAAGTGCTCTTCTACTAACCCCACATCCCAGCCCTCTATTTACTACTGATAACTTCTTTTTTTTTTTTTTAATTGAACCCTTGGCCTTGAGCATGCAAGGCAAGTGCTGCTCTACCAATGAGCAATATCCCCAGCCCTACTGATACCATTTCGATTCTTTACCAAAAAAAAAAAAAAAAAAAAAAACCCACAAAACTCCAATATTCTGGTACGTTTTTCAAGTCCCACATGAATATTTTTCTACTACAGATAAATAAAAGTGGAATTACAGGTTCAAAGGGTACGTGTTTTTAAAATTTAGTAGATCTTATCAAGCTGTCTTTAAAAAGCTTTCACCCAAACTAAATATTCTTTACCATTTTACATTCCCTTGAATTGTATTTGAGAGCATCCTCCTGCTCTCCAGCGATTTCTTATTTAAACTGGATATTAACTCTCTCTTCAAGTTTTGCCACAAAGGCAAGGGGGAGAGAATTGGGGTTTCATTGTTTTAATTTGCATTTCTCTGATTTCAGTGAAACAGAGAATAGTTTTAGTGTTTATTGGCTATTTACTTATTATTGTATATTCTTGTTCTTATTTTGTAGGGATAGTTGTACTTTGTTCATGGATTTTCAAAAAATTGATTTGCAGGGACTCCTTATATGTCCTAGGTGTTAATCCTATCTTCTTGTCTTCCTTTTTTCTTCTTCTTTCCTGGTGCTAGGGATCAAACCCAGGGCCCTCTGCATGCCAGGTAAGTGCTCTAACACTAAACTACATACTATACCTGTCAGACAATGTGCAAAACAGTGTTCCCTGTTTCTTTTTAAATTTTAACTCTGATTATGGTTGCTTCCAGCAAGTTAAAAGTGATGTAATGATATCATCCACTTTATTAGGGATGCCATATTGCTCAGTAGTAGAGAGCTTGCCTAAGTTGGCCAAAAAAAGAAAAGAAGTGTACAAAGTACACATCCACTTTATTAATTTTTTATATTGCCATTATTTTGGCTAACAACATATCAGAAGCTGAGAGAAAGTCCAAGAGGCTTTTAAGTGCAAATTCTTCCATGTTGATATTTTCAGCAGATTTGGGAGGCAATTTCCTTCTCTAACTGGGATTAAAGAGCAGAGAGGATTTGAAAGATGAGGGATTAAGGAGCAGCATGGCACAGTAATGCAGAGATCTTTTAGTTTCTCTTACTTTGTTTGCTGCTGTACAAAACAGCAGACAGAACCATGTGCACACATGAACAAAAGTGAAAGCTGATATCCAAATATACGATACTTTGGGATTGTCTGTTATCAAATAAGAATCATATTATGTCTTATCTCTGCACAGGTTTTAAAAACAACTTTACTTTTAATGCTAGGTTAAACTTTAAAATAAAAACTTGATCCCTACAATTAAAATCTCAAGTGATACTAAATTAAAATTTGGTATCTTTATTTCTCCTTTCTCTTGCATTAGGTATTGTGGGAGTACCTATCTAACATGATTTAGTGCATTTGAGGAACAAGATTGCTGTAGGACAAAAGAAAAAATAACGGAATATCATTTATTCATTCAGAAAATAATTATTAAATGCCTGGCAATATCTAGGGATATACAATGAGAAAGAAGATAGAAACCATCCCTGGTAGTGCATGCCTGTAATACCAGCACCTCCAAAGTCTGAGGCAGGAGGATCACAAGTTCATGGCCAGCCTCAGCAATTTTTTGAGGCTCTAAGTGACTCAGTGAGACCCTGTCTCTAAATTAAAAAAAAAAAAGGGGGGGGGGTGTTGGAGATGTGACTCAGTGGTTAAAGTGCCCCTGGGTTCAATCCCTGGTAGGAGGAGGAGGAGGAGGAGGAGGAGGAGGAGGAGGAGGAGGAGAAGGAGGAGGAGAAGGAAGTTGTTGTTGTTGTTTGAAGACCTTGAGTTTTATCCAGAATAATTATTAAAAACATTTAACAACTGTCAATGCCACCAACCAACCAAAATAGACAGAAGCTGGTCAACCATACCAAGAGTATTGGCTGAACATTAGCCCTCATTATATCAATGTAGAAAAACTGCAAAACTAGGTCATTCTAAATAAGTCCCTTTATAAATTGTTGGAAACAAATGCAAAATTAATTTTGAAACATAAATAGAACAGAAGAATTCAACTAGGTTTTTAAATTTTGAAACGTTTTCATTTCTTAATTTTTAGTACATTTTTTGACAGTGGCGGGGGGATGTACCAGGGATTGAGCTCAGGGGCACTAAACCACTAAGCCACATCTCCACCCTTATTTTGTATTTTATTTAGAGACAGGGTCTCACTGAGTTGCTTAGTGCCTCGAAGCTACTGAGGCTGACTTCGAACTCACAATCCTCCTGGCTCAGCCTCCCAAGATGCCGGGATTACAGGCTTGTGCCATCACGCCTGGCTTTTTGGTACATTTTTAACATAAAATTTTATTTATTTATTTTTGCTTATAGTTTTTTTTTATTTGTTCTTTTTAGTTATACGTGAGAGGAGAGTATATTTTGACATATTTATACAAACACGGAGTACATCTTATTCTAATTAGGATCCCAGTCTTATGGTTGTACATGATCTGAAGATTCACTATGGTGAAATTTTATTATTATTATTATTATTATTATTAAAAAAATTTTAGCTGCAGGTGGACACAATACCTTTATTTTACTTATTTATTTTTATGCGATGCTGAGGATCAGACCCAGCACCTTTCACGTGCTAGGGGAGAGTTCTATCACTGAGCCACAACCCCAGCCCCAAGTTTTATTATTTTGAGAATTTTTTTACTATTATTTTGTGATCATAAGGTATAGGCTGAGTGTGGTGGTACACTCCTGCAATTCCAGCTACTTTTCATCATCCTTGGGAGGCTGAGGCAGGAGGATTGCGAGTTCAAAGCCAGCCTGGGCTATTTAGCAAGCCCCTGTCTCAAAATAAACAGGGCCGGGGTGAAGCTTGGTGACAGAGTTCCCCTGGATTCAATCCCCAGTACTGAAAGAAAAAAAATACCATAAGGTATAAAAGGCTATTCAGTGAAACAAGTCATTTCCACCCTGTTCCAGATACAAAATTCTCCTCCCTGGAGAAAATTGATATTACCCCTTTTCATGTGCATCCTTACAGAGGATTACATTTTGTATACAATTTTAAAAATGTATGATTTTTTTTTAAAACTTAAGTTAATAATACACCTACACGGGGGTTTCCAGAACAATACAGAAAAGATCCAGAACTAGTACTTTCCATTAGTCTTTAGCCAAATGAACCTCAGAGTCTTGGTCTTTTAAAAATTTGAATATAAATCACGTTCCATAGAATTCAGTATTTAAAGTATAAATTGGCTGATTTTTCAGTACATTCACAAGATCATGCAACCATCACCACTATCTAATCTCAGAGCATTTCATTCCCCAGAAAGAAACCGCGGGCCCATTACAGTCACTTTCCATGTCCTTCTTCCCCTATTCCTTGGAAACTGCTAATATCTCTTTCTGTCTCTGTATATTTGCCATTCTGGACATTTCATATAAATGGAATCACACCATATGTTGTCTCTGTTTGGCTTTTTTCACTCAGTAAAATGTTTACACAGTCCATCCGTGTTGCAGCGTGCATCAGTGCTTCATCCCCTTTTTTTTTTAACCCTTACTTTTTAGTTTTGCTAAAATATATCTAAGATTTACCCCTTTAACCATTTACAAGAGTACAGTGCAGTGCAGTGGGATTAGATATGCTGTTGTGCAACCACTGCCCTCTCCAGAACTTTTCATCATCCTAAACTCTGTGCCCCTTAAACACCAACTCCCCATCCCCTGATGACCTCTACTCCACTTTTGTTCTTGTGACTGGCTTATTTCACTTAGCACAATGTCTTCAACGTTCATCCAGGTTGTGGTATGTGTCAGAATTTCCTTTTTTTTTATAGCTGAATAAATATTCCCATCATGTGCTCACCCCACATTTCATCTATTCATTCATCTGTTGATGGACATTTGGACCACTTACACTTTATGACTGTACTGAATGTTGCTGCTGTGGACATTTTTGTGTGAGTTTTTGTATGACCACATGTTTCCCATTCTCCTGGGCAGCAGAGAACGTTTAGGAGGGACTGTAGAGGAATTTGACAAGTAACATCCATTGCTCAGATATATAGATCCTTTGATTACCACTCAGGGATGGATCATGACCATTAGGATTCTCAGTCTCCCCATTTGAGTAACAGATGAGAAAGTTCTCATTAGTGATGAAGGATATTTGTACCTTGGTAGGCAAAAGCACGAGGTTGTTAGAGTTCACGTGTGAAGTTTCAGTAGAGGTGGAGGCTATAAAAGGATGTGGAGTGCTGAATGAACTGTGCTGGTTACTAAGGACCATCCTCCTCTCAGGTCCAAACCCCAATGTCTACATTCTCCTTTGTGAGCACAGGAGGCTGGGGCTCTGCAGCCATATTTCTTCTTTGACAGCCAGCTGCCCACTAAGTGCTGCCTGTGGGGAGGCACTAGAGGGCAACTAAGGGAAAGGAGACACACTCCTCTCCCTTTGCTTGCTGTGCCTGGGAGGATCATCCGGACTCTTTGCCCTGATGGTAGCAGCTGACTCCAGGGTCCAGGTGTTTTTTTATCCCCAAACACTGTCATGCTCCCTCACACAAGCAGAAGCAGTTGGCTGTGAAGTCAGCTACTCTATTCCTTAGAACTTTGGGCTGGAGGTCCTCCCTCTGAACCCTTGGGGTATCAGTGTGGCTGGTAGTACCCCAGCTCTATCACCATGGAAACTCAGCACTCCCTTCTCAGGTTTTCCATTTTCTAATATTTGTTAAATCTATCCTTTCATTAAATTCTGTCTGTTAAAATAACATGATTCCTGTCTCCTGACCGATCCCTAGCCGTGAATACAGAAAGCAACCGTCATGCTTCTCAGGAAATGAGCATGCACACGGCCGTATGAAGTCCAGGCTGAATTCTTGGGGCTCTGTGATAATGCCATAGACTGAGTATTTGTGTCCTTCAAATTTATATATTGACATCCTAAACTCCAGTGTGATGGCATTAGGAGGCAGGGGCCTTGGGGGTGATTAGGTCATAAGGGTGGAGCCCTCATGAGGGGGATTAGTGCTCTTATAAAAGAGACCCCAGAGAGCTCTCTCCCCTTTTCTGCCACAGCAGGACACAGCGAGATGGCTGGCCTTGGAGAAGACTCACCAGACACTGAATCTGCCAGCACCCTGACCTTGGACTTCAAGCCCCAGAACTAAGAAAAATCAACATCTGTTGTTTACAAGGCACTCAGTCTATGGTTTTTATTATAGCAGCCTGAACAGACTACAGACTACAGCAGATGATAATGCAGAAATAGCCATGTTTTAAATGCTTACCCATTTTCCAAGCAGAGCTTTTCTTTCTTCAAATACCTGCAAATAGGTAAGAGAGAATTGGGTGACTTCATATATCATGGTTCAAAATATCCATTACAAGAACAGCATCATTGAAGGATCAGTAAATAAGTATTCACTACGTCAACTCAGTATGAAGAATCCCGTGTCATTCCCGGAAGGGTACTTTACTTATTTTTAACATAGGCAATGTATTTCTCCGTGTGAAATACATAAAAAAGAATGATTGGGCTGGAGATGTGGCTCAGCGGTGGAGCGCTCGCCTGGCATGCGTGCGGCCCGGGTTCGATCCTCAGCACCACATACCAACAGGGATGTTGTGTCCGCCGAGAACTAAAAAATAAATATTAAAAAAAAAAAAAAAGAATGATTGTTCTTTAAGAGAAATAAGAAAAAAATGGAATTTTAAAGAAAAGTCAATTTTAGTTTGTGAAAGGAGATAAACAAAAAAAGAGGGGAAAAAAGGAAAAATGGTGCTCCCCCTCCAAAACATATCAACACTAGTGGTATGAAAATTTATAAAATTTATGAATGAGCAGCTTTGATTTTATATTTCAGTGTGTACACATATAAATGGGTGTCGCGGTACTTATTATGTTTGTAGGGTTAGTAATTTCTGGGTACCTCTGGGCTTGCAACTGCATATTCAGCTGTAGAGGTTTATTTTTACGTACTGTGTGGATAGAAACCATGCCTCCCTCCTTCATGTTGCCATCTCCAACGTGCAGTGCTGTCCGTGGCGTGGTACAAGCAGCCATGTTTGTTGAACTGAATGCATGTGGTTGTGAGGCTGGATATCCTTATGGATGTAGCAGTACAGTGGGACTGTATTTATATGTTGGTGTCTAGGTGTTTTTCTGAGCATCAGTGCATATGTGGATCTGAGCAAGTGAGGAGGGGAAGACTAATGTGGGTATGTTTGGCAGAGGAGGGGGTTTGAGAAGAGGAAGAGACAGTAATGAACATATGTGAATGTCTCTCTCCCTCCAACACATACACCCTCTGTCAGCTTTCAGAATCGGATGGATGTTTTCCCCTTCTCCTTGGCACTACCTAAATTCCAGCACTACAAGAATGTCCCTGCTTGGAGAGGCAGCTCAGACCTATTTCTTCCCTTTTTATGGGGGAGGACGAGGAGCGGGTTTTATGGCTCCATAATGCTTTCCTTTCCTTTTTAGACTCTCAAACTCTGGTTGCCAGGAGCATATGAAACAGGAACTGAAATAACTGCTTCAACAACCGACTGGGGACCAGTGAAATGCTGCTTTTGCTCCTGTCTGGGGTATCTCTACATCACAGGTAGACGCTTCACACATTAGAGAAGAAGAAAAAGATCCCTCCCTACAATAAACTGCCACCAGGACAAATAAGGGCACAGACCAACTCAGAATTTCTAGATGAAAACAGAAGAGAAGCTATGGAACACAGGAGATTTTTAAAAATCTGGATTTCAGCACATCCTGAACTCTTCCAGATTGGTCACCTGTTGCCTAACCCAAGCCACCAGGGTGGCCAGCTTGCTAGCTCCCTCCCTCCCCAGGCCAGTGCATGCTGCACTGGGCTCCACAGTTCTTGATCCCAAGCCCACCAGAACCCCTTTCTCCTGCATGCTCCACAGAGCCAGCTGGTGCAGGTTCCAGAGCAGACCCTAGACTGGCCAACTGAATAGCCACAGAGAGCTTCAGAAGTCATAGCATTTCAGAGCTAAAAGAAATCCTAAAGCTCTTTTTGTTAGGTTTCCTTATTTTAGAAAGGACAAGCTGAAGACCAAAGAGGTCGTGTTCATAGATGTTTTAAAAATCACTGGTTGTAAACTCTGTTCAATTCCCCTCTACACTTGGTCCCTCACTAGAACTTGGGTCTTCCCCATCCTGAATTCCAGCCCTCAATTCCCCATGAACTTGTGTCTGACAATGGGAAGAAGCGTAGGTTCTGAGCCACAACTGAGATTTGAAAAGGAGGTTGGGATGCACCCTCATGGTGTCCACCAATGTTGTGGCTCATAGGAAGCAGAGGACACTCACTGGGAGGGGCAGGATAGTCTACAAAAACGCAGCAGGGGGCTGGGGCTGGGGCTCAGTGGCAGAGCACCTGCCCCGCACATGTGAGGCACTGGGTTAGATCCTGAACACCACATAAAAATAAAGACAAGAAAGAGAAAAGAAAAAATAAATAAATGCAGCAGGAAGGGAATGAGGTGGGAGTGGAAGTGTTACTCTGACTGAAGCAAAGGCCCTGAATAAGTAGGGTCAGGGCAAACCCAGTCATTCAGGCGTCTACACCCAAGTGGAAACTGGTGGGCGTGAAGGGGTAGATGAGAAGCACCAGACTGGAAGTCAGGAGACCTCAGATCAGGTTCTGACATGACCTTTGACAAGGAAGATGATTTGGAGCTAACCATTTCATTGTCAGGTCCTTGTTAGGGGCTGATGGTCTTACGGTCCCCAATTTGGAGCGAATCCTCACTCCAAAGATTCGCAATCAGGTTCTTCATTTTGAAGAGCTGGAAAACAAAATGTCTATGCAAAATGGAAGTATTAAAACGGATCTTCCTTTCATGCAGAATGCTGCAGTCTGTTTATATCACAGTTTACCCAGAGCCTGCTGTTAAGTCAAAATCCCACGGTTGTTATTTTAGTCTGTTGACACTGCAATTACATATTTCACCATGTGACATCATTATAGCGTAGGAGGGAGATATTTCAGGGTTCCTAAATTATGGCTGATTGATGGCAACAAGGTGCCTTTTCTCACAAAACCGTTTTAACATGTAATGTACTACATGTATAAATCGTCTCTAAAAGAAATGTGGATTATGGGGCTGGGATTGGGGCTCAGTGATAGAGTGCTTGCCTAGCGTGTTTGAGGCACTGGATTTGATCCTCAGCACCGCATAAAAATAAATAAGTACAAGTTTAAATTTTTTTTAATTAAAAAAAAAGAAAAATGGATTAAAGAAAAGAAATGCAGATAGAGAAATAAATGTTTTTCTTTCTTTCAATGGTATATATTTAAGGTGTACATAGTGAAATGATTGCTAGGGCCAATCAAATCAACCCATTTGTCAGCATGTTACTTTTTGTCAGTAGTAAGGATCATTTTTTTTTTTTTAAAGAGAGAGAGAGAGAGAGAGAGAGAGAATTTTTAATATTTATTTATTTATTTATTAGTTTTTGGCGGACACAACATCTTTGTTTGTATGTGGTGCTGAGGATCGAACCCGGGCCGCACGCATGCCAGGCGAGCGCGCTACCGCTTTGAGCCATATCCCCAGCCCGTAAGGATCATTTTTAATGATGACATTGTTTGGCAAAGAGGTCCATACTTTTAAAGCATTCCTCCACTTAAAGTTCTCATGCTTGCATTACTTTGTAATCTACTGCATTTTTGTTTTTTGAAGGCATCTAAATTTGAATTCAGTCTCTCTGCTTAAAGCCTGCTGTGAAGTTAAAATCCTGTGACTCTTATTTTAGTCAGAGATAGTTATGTACTTCACATTGTACCACAGAATAGAAGACAAGACTCGAACAAAAACGAACTTGGATCTCACGATTGCATTGATCTTTGGTGGCAATGTCCTGGTTTTGAAGTGTAGAAAACCCCTTGAAATTACTGTGTGGTTGCCTTTTGGCCACTGTGTCCTTGGACATCTATTTTTAATTCCTTTTACACAGTCGGAATGTTAGATATGAAAGGGACCTTGGAGGTCACCTGACCTAAACCATTCATTTTACAAAGGAGACAGAGTTCAGAAATGATAGTGACTTTCTCAAGGCATGCAGGAAATTATTGGGACAGCTGATCTGGAGCACATTTTCAGTTCCTAAAGTCATTATTCTTTGTTTTATTTGTATTCATTTTAAAATTAAAATTTGAAACATAGTGCACCATAAAAGTAAACAAATGAAATCTGTCTCTTCTACAGACACCTCCCTCCAGCCACCAATACCCTTCTAAGTTTTTTGGGGAATCATAGTCATATACAATTCCTTTTTTTTTTGTATAATCATATATAAATCTTTTTTTTGGGGGGGTACTGGGGATGAACTAAGGGGCACCCAACCACTGAGCCATATCCCCAGCCTTATTTTGTATTTTATTTAGAGACAGGGTCTCAGTGGGTTGCTTAGCACCTCAGTTTTGCTGAGGTTGGCTTTGAACCCATGATCCTCCTGCCTCAGCCTCCCAAGCTGCTGGGATTACAGGCATGCTCATCATATACAAATTCTATGTACGGTCTATGCATGTTGATATACGTGTGTGTGTGTGTGTGTGTGTGTGTGTGTGTGTGTGTGTTACACTCATGCAAAGTTATCTTTTGGGTTTTTTATTTATTTATTTTTTTGGTACTGGGGATTGAACCCAAGGACACTTTACCACTCAGCTATATCCCCAGAACTTTTTTTTTTTGAGACAAGGTCTTACTAAGTTGGTGAGGGTGTTGCTAAGTTGATGAGGTTGGCTTCAAACTTGTAATCCTTCTGCCTCAGCCTCCAGAGTCTCTGAAATTTACAGGCATGTGCCACTGCACTCAGCATGTGCAACAAGTTTTAAAGGAAAAATTTTACTCAACACTAGAACCTAATTAAATCAAAATATAAGTTTTTGGAATAGGGTGGTTCTAAACAATAAAACAAATGTTTTATCTAGAAATTATCAGTAAATGTGACAAAATCCATTAACAAACCAAGATAAGGCAATGTAAGACTTGCTGTGATGAAGTGACTCCACCCCACGACTGAAGGATTTATTCCTGCACCTGAGGGGAGGCTGTTGATTGACAGCCATGAGCTTGAGAGAGCTGCCTTGCCAAGGTCAGGCCTTCTTGAGAGGAGGGAGCAGCTAACATCCACTCAATGGTCAGTGTGGAAGTGTGAAGGACTGACCTCCTTGCTGGATTGTAAGATCACTCGGGGTTTATGATTTGGATGTAAGGTTTCTCCCAAAAGTTCACAAGTGAGACACTGCAAGAAGGTTCAGAGGAGAAACGATTGGGTTGTGAGAGTCTTAACCCAATTAGTGAATTAATCCCTCATGGGATTAATTGAAGTGGTAGGGTGTGGCTGCAGAAGGTGGGAATTGGGGCATAGTTATGGGGTATATATATTTGTGTCTGGAGAGTGGAGTCTCTCTCTCTCTGCCTCCTGGTCACCATGATGTGAGCTGCTTTCCTCCACCACCCTTTCCTACCATGGAGCCAGCCTTCTATGGAATAAGACCTCTGAAACCGTGAGACCTCAAATAAACTATTCCTCCTCTTTAGTTGCTCTGGTCAGATCCTTTAGTCACAGCAGTGAAAAATCTGACTAAAGCACTGGGGGACCAGGTGGCTTCAGGGTATACCATGGGGTCAAAAAGAGGCCTTGTGGAGGTGCATTCCAGCCTACCTTCTTCCTTTGCCCCACACCCCACATCTTTCTCTGCCTCCCTTCTCCTGCCCTGCAGGTGATCTTTAAATGTTCATCTCAGCATCTGCTTCCTGGGGTTGGGAGTATAGTTCAGTGGTAGAGCACTTCCCTAGCATTCTCTAGGCCCTGGATTCAATCCCTAGAGCCACCAGAAAAAACAACAACAAACCAAAAAACCATATCTCTAGTTACCCAACCTGTGAAAAGCACTCAGGTTTTTGTTTGTTTTGTTTTGTTGTAGATAGACACAAAACCTTTACTTTATTTATTTATTTTTGTGGTTCTGAAGATCAAACCCAGTGCCTCATACATGCTAGGCAAGCGCTCTACCACTGAGCTATGTCCTCAGCCCCATTCAGGTGTTTTTTGGCTATTAAATCAATTTCTTTTCCATGGCAGCTACATTGATCAAGACTCTTAGGTCTGGAGATGTGGCTCAGCGGTAGCGCGCTCGCCTGGCATTCGTGCGGCCCGGGTTCGATCCTCAGCACCACATACCAACAAAGATGTTGTGTCCGCCGAGAACTAAAAAATAAATATTTAAAAAAAAAGACTCTTGATTTTTCAAGAAAATTTTCTGGAAATCAGGGCATCCAACAAATTTGTATTTCAATTCAAGTCACTTTTTCACATGTGAGTAAAACCTTCACAATTCTATGGGAAAACAGATTTCAAAATTAAACACTGAAGTTTTGGGGGGAAAGCAGATAAGCTGTTATATAAACTGTCAGTGCACCAAGAGTGTTGCAAACAGGTGCTCAGTAAATAACTGTTACAGGGAAAGAAAAAGATTTTCAACATTCTTGTTTGGTGTTCACGGCTATAGATAAAAGCAGGATCAACCTTTCTATCTCTGCCTTTCCTTTTGGTTCTTCTGCCTCCCCCCCACCCCCAATTTCCTTATCTTTTTCCTTTTTAGGGTCTCTTCATTTTACTTCTCACTATTCCCATTCTTGCCCAGCTCTTCTCTCTCTTAGAAATCGCTGGTGTTTCAAGTCAGAGGAGCAGAGAATACTGAGAGGCGGCTTTGCTGGAGGGATTAGCACATCTGTTAGGGTTAGAGAAATCAAGGGCTGACTCTGGGCTAAGGAAGACGATGACGGGATCAGAAGAGGAGAGTCAAAGAAAGGGGACCAGGAGGGACCTGCGCTGGCTCTACCTATTGTGCTTCAGGATCATCCCAGGCACTGGAGACACAAGGGAGAACCTCAGCCTGATGCATTAGAGCTGAGGAGGAGTAGGATGGGTGGAGCCGGGAGGGTAGCTGAAGTTAGTCTATGAAGGGTCTCAAGGATATGCATGGGGATCGGAAGTCACCCTTTTGAGTGGGGCCCATTTTCAGTTTCATGTAATAGGATTGGTATTCTAGGAAGATCATCCTGGGACCCCAACAGAAGATTGGTAGGTACGAACAGAGGTAGAAAAACCAGCTAGGGGATTACTGCAATATGGCAAGGGGTCCCCAGGGTCCCATCTGAGAATGTGGAGCTGGAGGTTCACAGGCGGATGGAGAAAGGGGCCTGAATGAGAAGTCAAGGAGGAAGATTCACAGGACTTGAAGATGAACCGGATGTGGAGGCAAGGTGGTAGTCACTTCTCCATGGGCCTCTGCTGCTCCTGAATGTCTCGCCATGCCAAGAATGCAAAGCCCTGAGCACCTGCAAATCCAGGTTGGATTGCAGGAAGGCAACCCTGAGGGATGAGCAGGTTTGCTTATGCGTACTATAACGCTCACCCACTGCATCACCCACTGCAACTGTGACATGCATCTGGGCCCTCGGCATCACCCCTGTGGGACAAGGTTGACCAAAAGAGCTGGGGGGAACATGCTGCTCATCCTGAGTGCTGTGCTGTGGGTAATGTCTCTGGCCCAGGAATCTGTCTCTTTTACTGTGATATAGCAATGTCATCTGCTTCATAAGCAACAGGCTAATTTCTCAGCTTGTAAATTGGGGGAAAAACCAACTCCCAGACCCAACAGGGAGAAGGAAGATTTCTGACCTGAATAACATGATGTAAAGTGGTGTTCAGGAGGAGGAACTGGTGTGCAGGAACAAGACAATGAGGTCAGTTTTATACAGGTTGATTGTATTTTACTGCTAACTATTTGGTCATTATTTATTTATTTTTCATTTTTTATTAGTGCATTTTAATTATACAGAACAATGGGTTTCCTTGTGGCATATCATACAGCATGTAACTTACTTTGACCATATGCAGCCCCCCATTACTCTCCTTTACACCTCCCCCTCCCCATCCACTCTCTAATATTCTCCCTGCTATTTTCTTTTTTTAAAATTTGTTATTTTTAGATATACATAATAGTAGAGTATATTTTGATACATTATATATACATGGAGTAAATTTATTCTAATTAGGACTCCATTCTGTGGTTGAATATGATGTGGAGTTTCATGGTTGTGTATTCATATATGAACATAGGAAAGTTATGTCTGATTCGTTCTACTGTCTGATGTGGTCTTTATGTATAGTGATTGCTATTAGGAGCTCACAGACCTACTGGTAACTTTCACTCCTCACTGAAGCAGGAATGGATACCCCCCAGAGGCTGGCCAATCTCTCACACTAGCCACCCGCTGCATTGCTTGGTTTGGTGCATTTTACTAATTTCCCCAAAATGTATATGGGAAATATTCTTAGGAGAACTGGAATAGTATGAGCAATAGGTCAAAATTTATGCATTTGGTACATTTCATATGCAGCATTACCCAGTGACCTCAACTCTAGCAAGAAAACCTCTTTTGGGGAACTCTTTGAAAACCACCCTCTCCTCTTCTCCTCCAGTTCTGGTAGTTCTAGAGGAGAACTAGTGATGGAAGACAAAAGGCAACTGAGATGAGAGAGACCAGGAGCGACTTTGCAAGAAAGAACAAATCAAAGCCACTTTCTTCTTAAGCAAGGGACTCTGTGTCTATTGCCAGTTCTGTCCACATAGCAAAGCTTCAATAAATTTATAAAAAGAAATTTGAGGTTGAAGAGGGACAGCATGCCTTTATTTTACTTGTTTATTTTTATGTGGTGCTTAAGGATTGAACCTAGTGCCTCACATGTGCTAGGCAAGTGTTCTACCACTGAGCTACAGCCCCAGCCCTCGATAATTTTTTTATAGTAAATCCTTTGTTTGTCTTTACTTCATCCATCACACAATACTAAATAATTCCTATTTATACATATATATTATACATATATCTAATAAATAACACATAAATAAATTTACATATATCCATTATATACATATCCCTATAAATATATATTATATGTAATATGTATTATATATATTGGTGCTGGGATTGAACCCAGGGGCACTTTACCACTGGGCTACATCCCCAGTTCTTCGTATTTTTTATTTTGAGACAGGGTCTTGCTACATTGTTGAGGCTGACCTTGAACTTGTGATCCTCTTGCCTCAGCCTTCTGAGTACATGGGATTACAGGATTATAAGTGTGATTGGGCCTGGCCCCTGTTTATATTATGATAACCAAAATTTTACTACCATTTTTTTCTTTAAGACTTGGATTCAACTGGTGAAGATACTCTGGCCACTCACCTGGTTATTCAACACCTGGTGGTTGAGGGGTGTCCAGGTACTCATCTTTATTTGCATTTTGGGACATTCTATATTCTTCGGAGGTGCAAATGCCATCATGCAATAACTGGATATTCTTCCAAAAAGAAGACTATACCTGTTGGAATAAACAAGACACATAACCCTGACAATATTAAAAATACCAATGCCATGTAATTTTGGAATGATGGCAGAATAATGGATAGGAAGAACACTCGCTGGGAGTATCTTAAACGTGAAGCACTTTACATGTATGCTCAGGGCAAGTTCATGGGTTAGTAAGGTGGTAGGTTTTAGCTCATTTCACAGGTGAAGTCACACACGGACAGGTGACTTCAGAGGTGAAGTCAAGGTTCTACCACGCGGCCTGCGCAGTGGTTTCATTAATGAGGTTCTAGGCATAAAGTTAGTTAGACGAGATCGAAATAAAAACACAAGACTCAATTACCTTAATTCTATTGCTAGGTCCGAGACGGCTCCCCTCTCTGGTTCGCTCCTCTAGCCGCCCAGCAGGGCAGCAAGGATTACTCAGGGCTAGCAGGAGAGAGAGAGCGAGCACGCCGGGGAGTAGCCTTTTATTAGGGAACCAGAGATTCAGGGGAGAATTCCATCCAATGAAGGTTGAGGGGGGGCTGCACTCCAAGGTCAGGGTCAGCGATTGGGTCCCCGGGGTCAGTGGTCAGGCACACCCCCACACGGATGGGCTCTCTCATCAGGAGAGGGACGGGAAAAACTTCGACATTTGCCAAAGTGCCTCAGACCCTCAACGGGAGGCACCCGATCACGTGTGAGAATGGCGTCCCACACAAGGTGACACAGACAGCAAGTGCTAGATCCAGGTTTCATGCCCAGGCCAGTCTCAGTCTGCTTTCATTGGATCACAGAGTGGGGGCTGGGGATGCAAAATCTCTCCTAGCTAAGAAAGAGAAATATTTAAATTTAGAATCAGAGTGTAGAGCTGGGGTTGTGGCTCGGTGGTAGAGTGCTCGTCTCACATGTGTTGGGCCCTGGTTTGATCCTCAGCACCATATAAAGATAAATAAAATAAAGGTATTGCGTCCATCTACAACTGAAAAAAAAAAAAAGTACAATAGTAAACACTTCATTCTTGTCCCTGTCATAGTAACTCTCCTCCTCCTTCTTAACTTTCTGACATCCAAGTCACAAAACTTCCAGGCGATGCATACATATTTTGGAAACAGATGGTGTAATGAACAGAGCAGAGGCTTTGGAGATGGACAGACTTGAGTTTATTCAGGGAAATTTGTAGGTTTTAGTTGTCCAGTGTACGTCTGCCTCCTTTTAATTAAAGCACTATGTATGTGTTTGTGTGTTTGTGACCTCAAAGGAATCCTTGGGTTCTTCTCAGCCCCTTCTGGCTCATTATCTGAATCACTATATTTTTAGCTAAGTTACAAAAGGCATATGAAGTTACTCCATTACAGTATTATTAATCAGCAACCAGCTATAAAAATACATGTGAGCAGGTAAATCACAGGTACAAAGCATGGCCACTGAGTCGAGGTCTGCCCAGCTAAAAATTACATATTTCTTTTTGTTATAGTTATTGATGTTCTACCTTTCTTCTTTTTATTTATTTTTATTTTATTTTTTATGGTAGTTGGACACAACACCTATTTTTTATTAATTTACTTTTATGTGGTGCTGAGGATCGAACCCAGGGCCTCACATGTGGTAGGCGAGCCCTCTACTGCTGAGACACAACTCCCGACGTTTTCTTCTTTTTAAAGCATTCTCATTCTCTTTGAGAATGAGAGCTATGAATCCTCTCTTTAGCAAAATGCCATGAACATAAAATTTTGCTTAGTCTAGGTTAAAAACTCCTGCTCTACACTGAGAAACTCCCTCTATTCCCACTTTAGGTAGGAAGCAATCTGACTTATTCTGGACACCATTTCTAAATTAGGAGAAAGTAGCTTTTCTCAGTGATGCCCCAAGGGTCTGCACTGGTTGTTTTCTTTCTCCTGGCTCTGGGAAGCTGGAAATCACCTGGACCAAGCTTTCTTCAAAGCAGCTGGAGGTGAGTGTGTTTCTAAGAGGTGGGTCTGGCCAGGGGAAGAGTCCTTTCAATGACAACAGTCCTGCCTCATCTTTCATTATTATGCTTTTCCAATTTTTCCCTTTCCCTTCCATTCCAGGTCATGGACAATGTGCATACTTGCAGGCACGCACATTTCAGAGTACAGACTACTGGCTACTACTGAAAAGACAGAAGCTTTTTTTTTTTTTTTTTGTATATAACATCCACAAAAACAATCATCTGCTCTGTCAATAAGACAGAGGAAATTACCTCTCCTCCTTCCATAGATAAGTCTTGCTGTTGCTTTTCTTTGTGACCTCTTTTCCCTATAATGGGAATTTGCCTTTAATATTTCTTGGAATAAAAATGTAGAAAGAGGGCCTAGGGGCCTCATGGCCCACGCATGGGTCCAATCCCATGTTTAACAGCCAGGGTGGGTCCACTTCCAATCTGATATCCATAGCCATTTTTCACACCATGGCCGTTATTAACAGTTTCACTAGAGACTTAAGAGGTCTGTCCTAGGCTTACAAAGAGTTTCTGCCTTAATAGAGCTCATGATCTACTGTTAGAGAAGTACTTTTTTTTTTTAAATGAGTGATGTCACTTATGAATTCAAAAACCTTTGTAGGCTCACCAACAAGGATAGAATAGGAAAGTCTGGGTCCACTATGACTGTGCCTCAACTTACATTTTCAGCCTCATCCCTTCCTTCTTTCATGCACTCTGTCCAGACACACCAAATACCCAACCACCCTGAGAACACTGAAAAACCCTGGCCCTTCTTACGTGCATCTCTGAGACCGCTCATCTGAATCCTAACCACAGTCCTAGGTAATAGATGCTCAATAAATATTTGTTAAATCAATGGAAAGAATGAATACAACAGGGAGAGGGGAAAGTGGTTTGAGGATTAAAATTAGTGGAAATAAATGTACAGTGAAACTTGGAACATTATGAACTGGGTTCTGGGGTAATACTCAGGATTCCCAGCTTTGTATTTGGAGTTCACAGAGCAGAATAGGATTGAGTTTCTCTGCTAACACCCAATTCATCCACTGTACACTGTAACATCATTAGGCAATCTCAAATATTATCAGGAGGTTGTCAGGTAATAGGGTATCCGAATTCACCTTATACTCATCTAGTTAAAAACAAAGCAAGCACTCCTAATACACTGCCAAGAGCTAGTGCTCGACCGGCACGTAATTATTAGTAGTTAATTTCACAAGTATGAAGCATCTGGCACTTGAATTGTAGCTGGAATGTGAGAGGAAAACGTAATCCCCAGGAGCACCGACAAGGCCTGTGGGAGGCTCAAGAGCTCTCCAAGACAGGCTCCATCTTTCCCATGCACTGCCCGCTGCTCTCACCTCTTTCAGCGGGCTCCCTCTTCAAGCCTCTAGTGCTGGGGTTGCCATAGTTGCACTAGGTCAGCTTTTTCTTTGACTCCTTCCAGCCCCCACCCCTCCCTGCTTTCCTAGTCCAATCACCATCTATAAATTCTGTCGCTGGCATCCGGGGTCTCTTAGGCAACAATGTGTGGTCTCTTGATTGGCCGGGACATCCAGGAGGGCTGGCTCCAAAATTGGGCACCGAGATAAAATTAAAAAGTGTGGGCACCAAGCAGGTGGAGCTACGTCGACATCCGGATGCTACGCTGGGCTGGGAAGGTACGCAATTCGGAAACCAGGGGCATGGAAACCTTCATTCAAATCGTGCTGCTGTTGTGTTCCAGATCAGCCCTTACCCACTGAGCATGCCCAGTTATGTTATTCTGGTCACTCCGGAGTTCCGAAATGCGAACTCCACTTTGCCAGGTTTTAAGAGTGGCCAATAGGTAAAATAGGGTTGGAGGAAAACGAATTCGCGTCTGGTTCGATGGAAGAATAGCACCTGCAGCAGGAAATGGGAAGACGTGGGGGAAATTGTCCAACATGCAAACCCACAAGTGCTCCCCCAGCGATTTATATTTATTGGATTATGAATTCAGGCTGAGTGACAGATACACCAGGGAACCAGCAGATGGCATGCCTTAATAACAATAACTCTAAATTTGGAAATCTTAACATCCGGTCTAATTTAATTATTTAAATTTGTTGACTACCTACCTTGTAACAAGGACTGGAGTGAGCATATATGGATAAAAAAAAGAAATCTAATAAGGAAACTGGAAAAAGCAGTAAATAACTAATAGAAGGCTCACAGTCCCAACATCTGTGAGCTGTAGAATACCATGAAGTACCATGAAGTTCAAAATTTTAGAATCAAGCTTCTTTGGCCTAGGCAAAACAGGTGTTATGGGCAGCATTAATCTCCCCTCCCTCAAGCCAAAGCAAACAAACAAAATAACTTTCCTGGCTATTTTTGTTTCCTAAAATAATGTACTCTTCTCCAACTCAAAGGAAGTTACAAACCTTATGTTTGTATTGTGTTTCATAGTTTTTAAATAGGTAACATTTGTATGACTCCAATTTAAATAGCAGAAAAAGGTAAGTTGAGCTCATGGAGGTGGTTGCTTAATCCAAATTAACAAAGGATCAGCAAGGGCCAAACTGAAATTGGAACCCAGGTTGTCTGAATTCCAAGGTAGAGGTTTCCACATGAACAGGTTGTATGTAAATGAATAAACAAAGCCTTTAGGGGGTGTGAGGGGGCTCCTGGGGGAGGTGTGCCTATGTAATACTAAATTACCATGCATTACCAATTAACATTTATGATTTCAAAACAGGTTCCTCCAGAAGGAGACCAGTTTTAACAATGTCAAGAGTGCAGAGCCTCTATGTGATGCTCCCACATGTTAATTAAAGACTTTCTATTACAACATGGAAGGAAATCGAGATGGGACATAGCATCTCACTTTATCCCTGTTGGATTTGAATATTTTTATCCCTGACAAAAGGTTCCTTTTGTCTCTCCTCTCAACAGAACCTTCTGGGCCTCCTTCTTCCTGCAGCTCATCTGTCTGACTATTGTTCCCCCAAACGAGAGTGAGTCACACCATTTCTACTGTGTTCATAGTGACACACAGAGAGCTCAATGTCTGTGATTCTTCAACATTGCTTTTACACAGAAGAACTCAATCATTAAAAAAACAAAAACCTTAGACACTTTTTATTTTTTGCCATTATACATGTACTCTTTTTGTTTGTTTGTTTGCATTACAATTCTTAATACCTTAGAGACTTTTTCATAAGAAATAACATATCTCCATGGAGATTTTTTAAAATGTTAACTTTGGCTTTGTGTGTGTTTAACAAACAAGAAGTCCTTTTGTGTATTTCCAGGTCTCATTCTCCTCTCTGCCTGCCTAGAGACAGTCATGAAATTCATTGTTATGAATGTGTAGCCTCCTTGTTTATTATTATGTATATGTTAGTCTTCATAAATGACATGAATTAACACTAGTTATTTTTTAAGGCATCATCATTTATATATCTTTTTTTAATATTTATTTTTTAGTTTTAGGTGGACACAATGTTTATTTTATTTTTATGTGGTGCTGAGAATCGAATCCAGTGCCTCATGCATGCTAGGTGAGCGTGCTATCACTTGAGCCACATTCCCAGCCCCATCATCATTTATATATCTTGTTGTTTGCATTTCACCAAATACAAATTTTGGAGGTTTAGTCATGTCGGTACATTCATTTCTACATCATTCACACCTTCCAATGAGAGCTGTGATGTGTCCTATGCCTGACAGTCTTTACAGGATAATGTGTAAATCAAATAAAAAATGCACCTAGCAGCGCATCTGCAGAGGTTCCTCAGCCACAGGGATCTGGAAATACACAAAACAGGCATAGAGGTTTTTCCAGCCTTGCCGCCTCACCCTCAGCACAGGTGCTGCTGGCTCCCCAGGACACGCTGGCTTGCCTAGAATCAGCCTAAGGACCCACTATGTCTTTACAAAAGAAGAAATGTTGCTGTACAATTATGTGTTTATTAGGATAATGGAAATTGTCGTTGGAGGTCTCGTTTATTATGCCAGTTCACAGAGGTTTTGTTGTTATGACGGGCTGGGCCTCCCAATGCTAGGTAGGTGCCCCTACCAATGAACTACATCCCCCAAACAGATTACCTTCTGATGGGAAATTATGCCTCAGCTCAACTCTTCAGTGTTTACTTAAAATCTGAACATCTTTTAAGACAATTGTAAAATATACATAAAAGTTATCTGAACCGTTTTTTTGGGTACACTAATTAGTAGTGTTGAGTACATTCAGTTGTGTAACAGGATCAACATTACTAGTCCTGCGTGCTACCAACAGAACAAAAAGGATGTCCCTGAAGTTTAAGTTGAAGAGGGGTGAGGAGGAAGAAGAGAAAGGTAAAGTGTAATACTAAGAAAAACAGCCACGGCTTTGAATGTCATTAAAACACTGCAAGGGGGGCTGGGGTTGTGGCTGAGCGGTAGTGCGCTGGCCTAGCACGCGAGACGCGCTGGGTTCGATCCTGAGCACCACATACAAATAAATAAATAAATAAAGGTATTGTGCCCAGCTACAACTAAAAAAATATTGAACAACAACAAAACACCGTGTGGCTTGGATAAGTCATCTAACCTTTTAGGCGTTTATCTCATCATTTGAAAAACAGAGATTCTCTGTTGGTGATCGCTAAGGGCTTTTTAGTTCTCAAATCTTCTACGTAGAAAAAGACAACGGAGACCTTTCCTAAAGAGCAAAAGATGGGGCACAGCACTAGTTAGCCACAAGCTTCACCTGTTTAATAGGGTCTTGGCAAAGAGGATGCAAATTACTCCCGGGCCAGTATTCTGTTCCTGTCTGCCACAGTGTGTCAGCCTGGCTGCTGCAACCGACCAGGTGTCCGCCGCTACCTGCGCCCCGTTCCCCCCTCGGTACCGCCACCCGCCTTCGGACCCCCCAGTCCCGAGGTCTGCACCCGGGCGCACAGAGCAGGTGTTGGTGTTCTTGCATTGACAGCCTCGCAGGCTTGGGTGCTGGCGAGTCGCGGTGTCGCTGCAGCAGGGGAGGGCGCGCTTTGCAAGGAGGCCCGAGCGCCACTCAGAAGACTGCTTCGGTAGTTGGGAACACCACGCCAGTGCGGGACAGCTGCTGGCGTCGCCGCTGAGCTCGAGGCGAACAGCCCGCGCGCGACCAGCTCCGCAGCCGCGCTCCAGAACCCAGGCCCGGCCGAGCGTGCGCGGCGCGCCTGCGCCGTGCGTGCGCGCGCTCTCGCTGCCGGTCCGCGCTCCCCGGCGCTCGCCAAAGCTCGCGGTCGCTCTGAGGCGCGCGCCGGCGGTCCTCGGCCGCTCGGGGTACCTGAGGGACGCGCGGCCGCCTGCGGCCGGCGCCGCAGCCCTTTGGAGCCCGGCGCCCGGATCTGAGGTGAGCCCGCGGCGACGGTCCCCGGGACCGGGTGGGCGGGAAGGGCAGCGGCGAGAGCGCCGGACCAGGAGGCGCCGCGGCGGCGGGGGCTGCTCCGCCAAACCCTGCCGAGGAGCCTCCTGCAGCCCGGCGCCTCCTCCTCAGGGATCGTTATTCTCGTCGCGGCCAAAACAAAAGCCGTGGGCGCCGGGCCGTGGCTGGCGTCGGGGCGGCTTCCTGCGGGCGGCTGGGCCGCGGCGGGCCGGGGTCGCGGCGCGGAGTTTGGGGCTGGGGGCTGAGCCGGGGCTGCCCCGGGAGGCGGTCCACCCGGTCCGCCCCGCGGGCGCCGGGCAACCTGTGCGAGTGGGGACGCGGCGGCTCGCTGCACCCCGCCGCCCCGCGCGGGAGGCCGACCGGGCGAGCGGCTCCTGCGCCCCGCGCCGCGGGGGCGTCGGCGGGAGGACAATGCGCCCCGCGCCGCCCGGCGCGCCGACCGTCGCTCTTGCCCGGCCCCGCTCGCGTGAGCTCGGGGCCGACCTTTCTGTCCCGAGCCGAAAAGTTGTCCCTCCCAGCCACCAGTTTGCAAAGTCTGTGCCCCCCGTGCCTCCCGGGTGCCCCTGGCACGGCTGTGCGTTTGCCCCGGGGTGGGTGCCGCTGGGTCAGGAACACATGGCCTCCGAAATAAAGGCGCCGAGCGAGCAGCCTGAAGTGGACTTGTGTCATTCCAGAAACGTAAACATCATCCTAGAGTCCTTTGGTATCTTAGAGTCTGGGGGTCAGCTGCCTCCTCCTGTAAGAGAAAGAGGGCTTTTTTTTTCCTTTTCTTTTTCTAGAAAGGGATTAAAAGAAACAAAAGTGCATGCCATTTTTTTTTTCCAGGCGGAGGAGCAGATATAAACTTGAAAAATATTATGAAGAAGGTCGGGGTTTTATCCACTGTAAAATGAGGGTTTGAATTTTGGCTTCCTTCAGAATTTAGGTCTCTGCAGCAGCAGAGCAGACCAACTGCATGTACAAGTATTCTAACAAAATCTTTTTTTGAAATTGTATTGGGGATTGAACTCAGGGACTCGTACCTGCTAGGCAGGCACTTTCCCGATAACCAACATTCCTAGCCGCCCCCCTTTCTTTTAAAGTTTTTATTTTTTAAGACAGTGTCTAGTTAAGTTGCCCCAGGCTGGCATCCAACTTATGATCCTCCTGCCTCGGCCTCTGGAGTCGCTGGCATCCCAGGTGTACGATATCACACCTTACTTCAAACAATTTTGTGTTAGAAAAGTGGTTTTGATAGACCTGGAATATTTATAACTGGAATTGAGTTACTTTGCAAAACCAATACATAGGAGAAAGGAAACAAAGACCCAGCTGACATGGAGGATGTTACCTCCCTCCTCAGCGTTTTTTTTTTTTTTTAATCCCTTAGTGGTATGTTGGTCTGCATTCTAGGCTGGAAAGAAATAGATAAATCCTTAGTTCTGTTATTACAAAGGAGGTACTCCTGACGATAATACTTCCACCTTTGCTTTTAAGCAAATCAATATAATCCTTTTCCTCCAGGAAACAGAAACATCTACTTGAACTACCAAACCACAGAATAAAGCTAAAAAGATTGTTAGGAATCTTTCAGTTAGGAAAGAAGTAGGCGTAAAAGCTTGACTCTATGGACTTAAGATAAAATATAAGCAAAAAACAGCCCTTCTCTTATTAGTAAAATAGCATGCCCCCAAGCCCCCAAAGCTTTGAAGCTATTAAGAAAATAAGTAAATTATTAATAATGCCTACCATTATACCCTCTCTTTCTTCTTACTTCTTTTTCCTCATCCACTACTAATCTTTTCTATCTCCATCACTTTCCCAAAGCTGTAACACTGTCCTGTTAATAAAAGGAGAAGAAAGGACCATGGGATCTTGGGTGCTTTCATTCCTTTTCTCATCTTCTACTATATTTCTTTGAGCTTTATTGTGTGCTTTGAGTTATTTAGGTGGATTTTTTTGGAGGGGGGATTTTGTGATTGAGATACTTGAAGTAGTGAGGGTTGACAAGAATATAAGAGCCAAGTGCACATTCTTTGTGTAGTATAATGTGAAAGCTTTATCATTGGGGAAGGAGAGAGGTTTTTTTGCTCACAATAGGTTGTCTGTTTCCCACTTGACCTACAGAAAATTATCTACCCAATTTACATTTCATATTAGTAAAAATATAAGATTTTATACTCAAAACATCTTGAGCTGTTGGTTCATTGATGTAAGATTGTTATTGACTTTATTTTCTTTAGGAGACGGGAGGCCAAAAACCTCTTTAGTAGGGGAGAATGGCGTTATCCTCAAGGTTTTTGTTTTTTTGTTTTTACCCCCGCCCAAACTCTAGAATTATGGCTGCTTAAAGCTACAGCTCTGTACAAAAAAAGCAATAAGGCATATTTTTAAAAATGACTTCAAAAATACATACTGGAGGGCTGGGATTGTGGCTCAGTGGTAGAGTGAGGCCCTGGATTCCATCCTCAGCACCACACTAAATAAATAAAAATAAAGATATTGTGTCCATCTACAACTAAAAAAATATTTAAAAAAATACACACTGGAGATATTTTTCAGTCTAGATTGGTGAAAAGATGCTCATCCAAGTTTTGAGAAAAGAAAATAAGGTTTTCAGAAGTGGTATTTCTTAAGGGTATGAATAAATGTTTGAAGAGTAACAGCTCTTTACTGGCTAGGAAAGAGTTTTAACTATTGTGACAAAAAGGAATTCCCTCATTTGGCGTTCTAGTTAATTATGCTGAGAACTAGTGAAAGTTTGGTAAACTATTGAAAGTTTGGTGCCCCCAAGAAATGCATTGCAAATGAAATATGAGATGAATATAACTGGGCAACTAAGCATAACAAAAAAATCTGATCCCCAAATTTTATCTTAACTGAAATACTTTTGTAAGCAGGGCATACAAACCATCCAACCTTGCTAAGGAGGAGGAAGCAGGGACTTGATACTTTCTAATGAAAATTCCAAGAATTTTCTGATGAACAGATTTTAATTGCAAAGGAAGCTGGGCTGGAATTTCAACCCTTTTTTTTTAGACCAGAATCTATCCATCTTTTAACTTAGTTTATTTTCAGATTAATTTTAAAAGCTCCTATGCTGTCTTCAGTCGTTGCATTTAATAATTTGTAAATGGGACTGCATTTTGGTGCATACCATTTATTTTAATTCTGAATCTTAAATATATTTGTTTTTCATGGGGATTGAAAAATTAGATTGTTGTAATCAGATGACAAGATGGACTTCAAAAATTAAGTGAAGTAGGTAGGTCAGAAAAGAATATTCACTGTGAGATTAATAGTAATCTACATTCTATGAATTAAGTAAGAAGCTATATAAACTTTCTAATAAGACAATAAAATCCTTCAGAGAAGAAACTATTATTTAGAGGTAGTCATTGCCAATCCTTGTAATGCATTCTTAGAAAACCTGTCTGAAAGACAATATCTTTCCTTTTCCCATGGTAGCTGTTGTGAATTCAACATTTACTTTGAGACAAACTTTGGATGATATTTCTGAATTAAAAATGAAAAATTTTACCTGTATTTACAGGGTGTCAGGAAAATGAAATCTAAACCAAGAATGATGAAATGGGTTCCTTTCTGTAAAGAAATTGTTGAAATAGCGTTGCTGAACATAGTCTTTTGTTATCAGACATCCTTGACATACCCTTAGGGTCCAGTTTTCTCGTAGTTTCTTCGGGGATTCAGCCTGCTTTCCCTTTCACAGTTGCTACCTCTTGCTTTTCCCACATGAGTTCTTTGGGTATGGCTTTGTTGCCACCCTGGAAGATGGTCTTCCAAAGTTGCATTTATTGCTGTCCTTCAGGACAAATATTTAGCTGATCTTATTTTAAGGGTTTTCTTTTTCCCCATTTTTTTTTATTGGTGCACAAATTGCTTTATAGCTGCACATAATGATGAGATTTGTTGTTATATATTTGTTCATGCATAAAACATAATAATATAATTTGACCAGTATAGAGCTTTTACTTTTTAATCATCAAAAGAAAACTGATAGATAATTGGGGAATATCAGATTCCTGATGTTAACATTCATAAAAATAGGAACACATAGGTTTAAAGTATCTATTCGTTTCTCTTTTTTTTTCTTTCTTTCTCTCCCCTCACTATGATGGGAGATAATCCCAGGGATTTGTACGTTCTAGACAAGCCCCTATACCTCTAAGCTACATGCCCAACTCTAGTCCTTTTTATTTTCTGATGTGATGTTAACCAAGTAACTTAATAGTTTTCAACATATTTTATATTGTTCTGTGGAGAAGTAAAAATTTCTCTTTTTCCATAGCTAGTTCATGACCAATTATTGTCACAGCATTCACTTTTTCTTTTCTTTTTTTGAGGGTGGGGTAGGGTGTGCTGGGGTATTGAACCCAAGGGCACTTTACTCACTGAGTTACATCCTTACCCCTTTTTACTTTTATTTTGAGATAGGGTCTTGCTAAGTTGTTGAAGTTCATGATGAGTTGCTAAGGCTGGCCTTGAATTTGTGATCCTCCTGCCTCAGCCTCCCAATTGCTCTGATTAGAGGCATATACCACCATACCTGGTTTTTAGCATTCATTTTTGCCTGGACCTTGATGCCTGAAATTGCTCGCTTGGGTTTTATTAACCCAGTAGGTCCCTTTATTCAATTGAAATGCTACAGATTTTTGAAATTTAAGAATATGATAATATCAGTAAGAAAGCCCTAAACAGCTATTAATGAGTTGCTATATTTTGGCAAGATCTTTTTGGGTCCAGAATCTTCTCTGTGTCTTATGTCTGGAACTTTAATTTAGAGCTTTTTCATGGATGACCATCCCTTAGGAAAAGTGGCATACTCATATAATCCTCATTAGAAGCAGTTATTTCATTATGTTATTGAGGAACAATTTGAAATATGTATGAGAAGTTTTTAATAATGTGTATTCCATTTGATTTAGTTAATAGGTGATCTGACTTTTTTCCAGTGTTGAAAAATAAAAGTTTTGAATCATATTGAATTGATCATCACATTTTTGCTTATTACCCATAGTAGGACAGGTAGTGTGTACCTTGGCTTATTGCTTTAATTAGCAACCAATAATCTATTCAGCTAGTATTTATTCTTGTCAGCTAGTCAGAACACATTTATAGATTTTGCAGTTAATTATTCCATATATGAAATAATGTAACATGGATTTTTTTTATAAAATTACATAGAGCATTTATATTATTATTTAGGTAAAATTTTTTATTTTTTTTATTTGTTCTAATTAGTTATGACATTAGAATGCATTTTGACATATCATACATAAACGGACTATAACTTCTCATTCTTCTGATTGTACATGATATAAAATTACACTGGTCATGTAATCATATATGCTCATTCATTCTACTGTATATTATTTTTAAATAATTGAAATAGTTTTATTATAGTCCTTGCACATATTTTTCTAACAAACTGGGTTTTATAGGTATATATGTACATGTGTATATATGTTTTGTAAACTACTTTTTATTTATTTATTTTTTACTCATTGTCATAATATTATCATGTCAATAAATATAGGTCTATAGGTCTATCTTTTTTGTTGGGGAGTGCAAGTGCTGGGGATTTAACATAAGACCTTGCTCATATTAAGCAACCTACTGCAGTCAGGCTTTTTATTTTTAGTAACTATATAATATTCTATTATGCAATTATAACATAATTTATTTGGTTAATTCCTTTTTTTTTGATAGAGAGAATTTTTAATATTTATTTATTTAGTTTTCGGCGGACACAACATCTTTCTTTGTACATGGTGCTGAGGATCGAACCCGGGCCACACGCATGCCAGGAGAGCGCACTACCGCTTGAGCCACATCCCCAGCCCTTGGTTAATTCCTTATTGGTAGACTCTAAGGTTGTTTACTTTTAATACCTTTGTTTTATTTATTTATTTTTATGCAGTGCTGAGGATCAAATCCAGGCCCTCACACGCTCTAGGCAAGCGCTCTACTGCTGAGCCACAACGCCAGTCCCTGTTTACAGTTTTTTGTTGTAAACAATGTTATGATAAAATTTAATTTTGTATCGTGCACTCGTGTGTTTGGGTTTTTTTTTGGTACCAGGGATTGAACTCTGGGTACTTGATCACTGGGCCATATCCCCAGCCCTATTTGTATTTTATTAGAGACCTCTCACTGAGTTCCTTAGCGCCTCGCCGGTTACTGAGGCTGACTTTGAACTTGTGATTCTCCTGTCTCAGCCTCCTGAGCCACTGGGATTATAGGCATGTGCCGCCATGCTCAGCTTATACTAATGTGTTTATCTTCTTAGAATAAATTATAAAATAGATTTGCTGGATCAAATTATGCACATTTTAAGTACTTTTAATATAAGTAGTCATTTCTTAGTGTCAAGTAATTTACATTGCTTTTGAAAGTAGTTGAAAATTTCTTTTCCTTATACTCTCTCCTGTATTGTGTTTATTTTTGCCCATTTGATTAGCAAAAAACATTATCTTATGCTTTCATTTTTTATTATTAATGTATTAATGTAATGAAAATTCTTTACTAAGATCTTTAATCTGCCTATTTTCTTTTTTCTCACTGCATTCCACTGTTCCCTCCACCCCTTTGTAATAATCATGAACTACAGTCTTACCATATTAAGATTATTGTCTTTCTGTAGTTTTAAAGATTTGCAAAAGTATTTTGAAACTGGGTGCAGTGGTGCATCCCTGTAATCCCAGCTATTCGAAGGCTGAGGCAAAAAGATCACAAGTTCAAGGCCAGCCTGGACAATTTAGGGGGACACTGTCTCAAAATAAAAATTTTTAAGAAATTTTTTTTCAGTAATAATGCCCCTGGATTTAATACCTAGTACTAAAAACTAAAAACTAAAATCTATAAGTTAAAAAATAAAAGAAATTCTAAAAAGCATTTTTATGTAAGTGATTTGGACATTGTAATACATAAGGAAACACATAAGCCCACATGAAGCTGGACTGGGATTGTGGCTCAGTGGTAGAGCACTTGCCTAGCATGTGTGAGGCACTGGCTTCAATTCTCAGCACCACTTAAAAATAAATAAGGGAATGTGTCCATTTACAACTAAAAAAATATTTTAAAAAAGAAGAAGGTCAGAAGCATCACGTAAAAGTAAGGCAAAAGGAATAATTGAGAAGAAATCAAGTAAAATAAATGAAGTAAATAGAAGAATAAGGACGTATTTCATGTGGTTTTAAAAATGCAAAAAGGTATTACTTAATTTCTTCCTCAAATTTTATGTAATTAGTCTTCTTTTAACCATATGAACCCATAAATGCTTGAAAAAGAGACTAGTTTAAATGAAATGTTGAAATTCTTGGTTTTGTAGTATTCATAGCCAAAAGGGAGCAATGTTCCCTTAATTTTCTTTTTTTTCTTGCAAGTAGATAAACATGCTGCACAGGCAGTAAACTACCAAGACTGAACTTACATAGATGTTTTAATGTATAATCAAATAAAGCTTTCAACAATTATTTGACAATTAATAATATGCATAATCAGTACCATGCTGTGAGGTAATTAAGCTTAAACATGTTTTTATGTTTAATATCAGTTTTTCTGTAGCCAGATCTCAACATTTCTGGGATTATCTTAAAGGAGAGAAAGGAAAAAAAAAAAAAAGACCAAGAATCTGTCACAGAAATCTCTGGCTTAAAGTATAAGGAGATTTAGACTTTTTGAGCAGGACCATAAATAACCTTAGTGTTTCTAATTCTGGAGACCAAAGACTTCCTTTTCCCTTCCATCATTTAAGACCATCTTCTAGAAATTTGGAAGATTGAGCCACTGTTTTGTTTTCTCCAAATACTTTTCTACCTGGAGCTGGGGATACAGAGGTCCCAGTCATTGATAATCAGTGCTAAAGGACAAATTCTTTCACTGTTCAAGCTAAGCTGGTTTTTAGGACTCAAGTTGTAAGGTCTCATGGCTATTTGAGTTAGTATTTTAGTTGTCCTGTTAACCTGAGTCTCTAGGAATATCTGAATCTGAATTTCTCATCTTTTCTTTTTTTTTTAGAATTATGATCAGCATTTATTGAACACTATTGATGTATTTCTCATCTTTTATTAACTTTGGCCGCCTGTAAGAAACACAAGAATATCCAATGCATAAGAAACAAAATTGAATGAAAACAAAGTTAGCATCATTGCTAAACCAAATCAAATGTGAATATCTTAGAATATGCTTTTTTCATACTACACTTGCTCCATGCACATTCTTTTCAGCACCAGTTGAGCATCACATGTATTGTCACCTTGGGAAAGTAGAGGCAAAGTCAAGAGATTCTAAAGCTCAGTGGAAAGAATAACTGGGAATCATTCCTATTTTAGGGATGATTTCTGTTCTCTGGAGCCTGGCTGTGTGTAATGGCTGTTCATTAAATGTTTGTAATTCAAGGTCTGTGTCTCTCGTTTTAAATTTTTGTGCTATCTAAAAAGACGATATAGTGTTGAGAAAATTACTCATATTACTTTTAGAACCTTCTATTTGTCAGTTCATTATTGGTTGATAGAAGTAGCATCTTGATCAACTGTAATTCAGTAATAAAAATACCTAATGTTTTATAATGTTTTACTATTTATAAAGTACTTTTGCATACATTATCTCATAATTCACTCATATATCATCTTGTAAGAAAAGTGGTGGTGGAACATTTCCAGGAAGAAAAATTATGGGTTCATAGAAGTTAAATGATATGTTATGTTCACACAGCTATAAGAGGCTTATTAAATTTATCTTTTGTTTTATTTTTCAAACCTTTCACAGATCCCTTCTGCCAAATCAGTTCATGTAAAAACTGTACTATTAATGATTAAAACACATAATACATTTTAAATTCAATTATTTAGGTTACAACAAATGTTTAAGTAAAACTTAGGACAAAAGCATAAGAATTTTTTAAAGTGAATCAGTTATATCTTGACAAATGAAAGATTGCCTCCATGGACAAGAAGGTAAACCATGTGTTTCTATAAGCAACTGAAGGAAGAAAATCAAATTTGTTTGTTTAATGCTATTTAAGGACAGTTTTAGCATATCTATAGCACAAATGATAAAGTAGAAAAACTATATTGTATTTTTGTGAGGTACCCATGATTTTATCTATTAGAACAGTATGATGTCTCATCAAACATTTTAATGTTAAGTGCACAATATTTTGAGAGGAAATGACTAATTTCTCCCATTTTTAAAATAATTCTTTCAGATATTTCAATCAAAAGAAGAAATAGCTCTTCTCCTAAGATGGAATCTGTGATTTGGGAATGTGGTTGATCAACTTGATATGTTGGCCAAATGTGCCCTATGTAATAAAACGAAAAGAAGAGACAAGATGATGTCATTTGCCTGTGTTGTGAAACCAAAAACAAATGCCTTTTGTGAGACCAAGCTAACAAACCTCTGATGGTACAAAGAGTATTTAACTTTTGAAGAACTTAACAGTAAGATATAGAAGAAGTACTTTCAAGCTGAGACCTGCAGGTGTATATTGATCTAAAATATATACTGAGTAGGCCTGATCATCTGAATTTCATTCAGATCAAGGAAGAATGGCTATGAGTTGGATGGTCTTCTCTCTTTGGCTCTTGACTATGTTTGTGGGGCATATAAGTGGGCACAGTTTGTTTTCTTGTGAACCTATTACGTTGAGGATGTGCCAGGATTTGCCTTATAACACTACCTTCATGCCTAACCTTCTGAATCATTATGACCAACAGACAGCAGCTTTAGCAATGGAGGTAAGACTTGATCTGTCCTTTAACATATCTCAGAAAATGATATTACCCTGTCATCTAATGTGTTTGATGAATAATAGGAAAATATGCTATTTTAAACTATTTCATGTACATATAAAAATTAATAAATTTTGGTTCAGTCTGATGGATTGAAGAATTCCTATATAGGAATGCTACTCCAGATTTACTTTCCAGACATTATACTTTTACAAAGAAATTTGAAACACTAGAATATGGGAGATAATAGTCATTCAGAAGTTTAAAATTGTCTAAGTTATAACATGATTACATCCCTCTTATTTGGCTAATAAAAACTTCAGATAAAGAGCATATTCTAATAACATGCATAGTTAAGTCATTAAGTATTGAATATAATGTAATTTTTTTTTAAAGAATGAGTTCTTTTGTTCTGCCTTTAAACTTAACAATCTTTGAGTTTTTTTAAATATTCAAGATGATTTCCTGGTCATACCGTGTTCATATCAGTGTAAGAACAACTCTCAAATTAAAAAAAATTTGTTATATGGATTTTCTGTTATTGATTTCTCAGATTTTATGAGAAGTTTTTGTCTTATTTGAATTTTTAATAGTATTTTTAGGCACTTCTTAATGATTTTACTTTAGAAACTAACAAATTAATGGTTTTAGTTAATGATAGGTTTAAATATGTGTTTGTGACTCTGTAATGGTTTTAGAATTGAGGACACAGATGTATGTGCCAGGTAAGAACTGGGAGGCATGGTAAGGAGCTTTGGAGTTAGACAACATAGGTTTGAATTATAGCTTCACTACTTTCTAGCAGTGTTACAAGTTAATATGAATTTTCCCACCATAGTTTCTTTCTTTATAAAATAAGATCACACAGGCTTTTGTAATGTAAAATAAAAATACATCTATAATACTGTAAATACTCTATGATAGTTTTTGCCATTTTTCCATATTATCATATTAATATGCTATATAGATAGTATAATTTAGAGAGAATGTCTTATACTTTTGCCTTTAATCCATTGTGCTTTCAGCAAATGCAGCGTACACGTTTTGGAATTTTTCATTGTATAATAAAAGTCAAATGTTATTTCAAAGTAGATTAAAATAAATCTGGGAAATTTTGTAGATTATTATTCATAGATTTTGCAGTGTGAGGGGCATCTCTTATATATTCGAAATACTTGAAGATGTTTTAGAAAATATTTTCTGCTCTTCCTCTGACTACACAAGGTCTAACTAGTGAACAGAGAGATTTGGTATAGATTGTCAGGTTAGGTTATGTGACAAGGGGGTATTGGTTAAATACAGAAAATTAGCTCCAGCCATAGTAGTCTTTGTTATGTATTAAAGTTATTGATTTTTCTCCCCCCCAAATTGATTTAGAAATACCTTTGTTTCTAGTATCATTGTAAGTTATAACTTTTGTAAAGCAAATAGGGTAGTAAGAAACTAGGCATGAAGCTGTTTTTTTTTTCTTATTTATTTTTTAGATGTTGGTAGACCTTTATTTTATTCATTTATTTATATGTGGTGCTGAGAATTGAACCCAGTGCCTCATACGTGCTAGGCAAGAGCTCTACTACTGAGCCACAACCCTAGCCCCTAGCTTTTATACTAACTTGCGTTCAACTTTTAGCTCTGCTGTGCAGTAAGCTTAAGACTTTGGACAAGTTACTAAACATTCTTGAACCTTGTTTTCTTAATATGTGAAAGGCAATAATAACACCTGTGATTTATGAAGTAGCACAACACCTAGTACACAATAGGTGATCTGCAAATGTTAATTCTATTCCAAATTCTTTTTCTAAATGAACTTGTATCTTCATTTTTCTAAATGAACTTGTAGGTTCATGGGGCATTCATAATGATGGTCTGGTAGGCGTTCTCTACCTCTTCACACATATGCTCAAAAAAGTCTAGATATTTTGTGGGCAGTGGATGCCTCTGTTTGAATTTCAAACTAGATTTTGCAGTGTGAGGAGAGCTCCTAAGGGGGCAGTAGTTTCTAAGAGAGAAAGTTTCCAATGATTTGAAGCAGTGTTGGAGATACTTGCTTATTGCATGGTTGTCATATTAGGAACATGATGCCCCTGATAAGAAGAAAAGAATCCTGAAACAGTTTAAGAGTGTAAAGTTTCTGTAATAGCAAAAGACATGGAAACTCATTGGACAGCACGACATGTGCATAGCTGCTGATGACACCTCTTCATCTCTTTCTCTGCTGATCTTGGAACTTTGGGTATGTCTGCTAGCTTTTACCAGGAGCAAGTAATTAGAGCAAACAGTCCCAGCTCACTGGAGACTAGATAAACTGAAAGATAGTTCCCTAGCTATAGCATTAGCAAGCCCAGGCTTTAAGCCCATCTGGAACAGTAAGCTAGGCATACCAAGAATGAGAGAAATTACAAAATCTGAATTATTTTAGATTTGATTATTCACAAGAGGTTGGATCTTCTCACATTGTATAAATGGATTCCTAATCTGTACTTTCTTTCAGTTGAAAGTGGGACATAGTTAAATAGGGTTAAGTATCAACCCATTAAATTGAAATTGATTATAAGTACCAAATGAGATATATGAAAATTATTTTTTAAAATAGCAGTGCCTACCCAGAAGATGAAAGCATGATAGATGTTCACAAGTTAACTCTCATTTTTTCTCCTAGCCTTATTATTCTCTTCAGAAGCTGTTCATCACAATTGCACAGAATGTCTTCGCATTACTTGAACCTACCAAGTTTTTGTAAATGCTGTCTTTGCCATGAAGGCTATTCCAGTATTCCTATCGGTGATCTCTCACTTACTTTTCAAAACTTGGTTTTGTTGTTGCTTCTTTGAAACCTAGGATGTTCAAAGTCTATGGCTCTTTCCTCCACACTTACCAGTATGCTTTATATGTACCCGTGTTCTGATGTGTGCATTATTATGTTAGAATTTTTTATATTTTTATTCTTCCTAGTAGAATTTCAACTTCATGGAAGCAGAGCTTGTCCATGTTCATCTTTCTATCTCTAGTATTTAATATAGAGACTTACACATAGTAAATGCTTAACATAGAGCCTCACACATAATAGATGCTAAATAAATGTTTGAATTAATTTCACTGTAAATCCTTTAGAGGTGACGGTGGTCAAGATTGTGTTGTACTTAAACTCTTAATCTTATGGGGTTAGAAATAGTTTGGTGGGGATGGTGATGTTATTATAATACTAAGTGACTACACGTTTGTGAACACTAGTATGTCACTTTTTCTTATTTTTCAAAGTGACTTGAAGCTTTCAGCATTGTGTTTGCATTTATAACTGGTATAATTAAATAAAGGAACAACAGAACAGAATTTTCCCTTCTCTAGACTTATGTCAAAATTCTTTTGTACTCAATTCACTGTTTAGAGTCAGTGGTGGACTGGGGTTGTGGCTCAGTGGTAGAGTGCTTACTTTGCATGTGTGAGGCACTAAGTTCAATATTCTAAATGAAGGTATTGAGCCCATCTACAACTAAAAAAATGTTTTTTAAAAAAAGAGTCAATGGTAGGGCTGGGGATGTGGCTCAAGCATCACATACAAAAAAGATGTTGTGTCCACCAAAAACTAAAACAAATAAATATTAAAATATTAAAATTCTCTTAAAAAAAAAGAGTCAATGGTAGAGGCTGGGTTTATAGCTCAGTGGTAGAGTGCTTGCCTAGCAATCGCGAGGTCCTGGATTCAATCCTCAGCACCACATAAAAATAAATAAATAAAAATAAAAATGTTATGTCCATCTACAACTAAAAAAAATATTTAAAAAAAAAGAAGAAAAAGGAAGAAAAGTCAGTGGTAGCCAGGTTGAGGGGTGCCTTTAATCCCAGTAGTTTAGGATGCTGAGGCAGGAGAATAGCAAGTTCAAAGCCAGCCTCAGCAACTTACGAGAGGTCCTAAACAATTTATTGAGATCTTCTCTCAAAATAATTTTATAATGAGGTCTGAGGATGTGGCTCAGTGTTGAAGAGCTTCTGGGTTCAGTCCCTGGTACCAAAACACACACACACACACACACACACACACACACACACACACACGTATCATTCTGGTTTTGTTGAAAAAAGTATATTCATGTTCATGTAGAGTAAGTGATCTGGTAGGATTTCCATTAAGACAACTGTGGTTATTTCTGAATTAACAGTTTGTGTTTGCTATGTTCTTCATTTAATGTTTGTATTTTCTTTTTCTTTCTTTTTCATTTTTCAGTATTGGAGATTTTACCCAAGGCCTCATGCATGCTAGGCAAATGCTCTACCACTGAGTTACAGCCCTACCCTGTAGTGGCTTTTTCTTATTTTTCTGTATGAAACACATTGTGCTTCCCCATCTCCACCCCACCACTACACAGCTGGTGCTGGAGATTGAACCAAGGGCCTAGTACAGGCTAATAAACATGTGCTCTACTACTTAATTTCACCCCTAGCCCATACATTGTGCTTTTAAAACACTAATATTAGTAAGGACGTTTTAGTTTTAAAAATTTGAACTGTCCTGTTTTGTTCCTCTTTCAGGGCAGCGCCTAAGACATAGTATTCATTAAATATATTTTGATTGAATGACTGTAGTGTAAGGAAGAACTTGGTGTTACAAAAGGCATGAAGTGCTTTCAAAGAGAAGGATCATGTGGAGGCTTTAAGTTGTAGATGGTCAATTGGACTTTAAAATTCAGATAGGGTTTTTTGTTTATTTTTTAAGAGACTAGTATAATGTACCTCATGTAACAATTATTCTGGGCATTCTGGGCAAGCACTCTATCTCTGAGCTACATTCCTTAACTCTGAAGGGTCTTTAGAAGCCTGTTTTGTGATCAGAGTAAACCAACCAGAATGAAGTTGTTTCTAAATTGAAAAAATGTACTCACAAGTAGTGGAGAATTATTTGCACCTGACTTTAGGGGGGAAAAAAAATCAGCTTTTGAACATTTTTATTCATTTTTTTAGTGTGACAAATCAGTTTAAAGGAATTACCTTAAAAATAATTTGCCTGGGCTGGGATTATGGCTCAGCGGTAGAGCGCTTGCCTCGCACGTGCAAGACCCTGGGTTTGATCCTCAGCACCACATACAAAAATAAACAAGTGAAATAAAGGTATTGTGTCCAACTACAACTAAAAAGTAAATACTAAAAAAAATTTTCCATATTTTTAATTTATTTTTATCTTTATTGGTACTGGGTATCAAATCCAGGGGTGCTTTACTTAACCACTCAGCTACATCCCCAGAACTATTTATTTTTTTATTTTGAAATGGTGTCTTGCTAAGTTGGTGAGGGTTTTGCTGAGTTGTTGAAGCTGCCCTTGACCTTGGGATCTTCCTGACTCAGCCTCCTGAGACTATGGGATTATAGATATACACCACTGTCTCCAGCAAAAATACTTGTTTTAAATTAAATTATTAGAAGTAGTGAAATTCGGTTTGCAAAGTTTTATTTTTAAGACATGCCATATGGGCTGGGGATGTGGCTCAAGCGGTAGCGTGCTCGCCTGGCATGCATGCTGCCTGGGTTCGATCCTCAGCACCACATACAAACAAAGATGTTGTGTCTGCCGAAAAACTAAAAAATAAATATTAAAATTCTCTCTCTTAAAAAAAAACCTATTAATTGATTAAATAATGGGCTGGGGATAAATCTATATATAAAAAAAAGACATGCCATAATTTATGATTCTCCATGATATTGGAAATATTAAAAGTTTACTTCCTAAAAAAAAGTCAAATTTATGGACTGAGTATGAAGGTGAATAGGTTCCTGTGATAGTGGTGAATTCTACAAACCAACTCACTGAAAGACTTTTGGAAAGTACTTACACACTGTCATAGGACACTTAAAAATTAAGGTTAGGAAAAAAAATTCTAAGATTAGAGGATTATTTTGTAGATGCAAATTAATAAAGTTTTAAACCTTTTTTCATTAGAGACTATTGTTCCAGAAAGGGAGTTTTTAAGCTTTTATTTTATTTGCTTAAAGTCATTCTAAAAAGTTGTTTTTAAATAATTTCTTACTCTAATATGAATACCATTTTTTAATTTTCAAGGCAATTCCACATTCGATTTCTCAGTTAGTGAATTTAGTCATAATATTCCCAAACCCAGTAGGGTGCAGTTTCCATGGTTACCATACTCTTTGTAAAGTGACAAAGGTTGGAATTCTGATTCTCTTGAGTCAAATTTTGGCCTTTGACTCTGTCCCCTTTTCACACTCCTTCCTAAGCTTGGGTTGTTGCTATGCTTGGAGGTTTGTCAGCTAGCAGGTTCCTATGGTAACAGGAATGGAAATTTGAAAGAAGAATGAATGGGAGCACAAAGGCTTGGTTGATTTGAATTTGAACAAAGAATGCAAGGTTCCATGTAGTGCACCTTTGTTGTAGAAACCAGAAATTTAATTTTAGAAAGTTACTTTCCAGTTTGTAAACTTCTTATACCCTGGTCTTGATTTAGTGAACAAAAGTATTACTGTTTAGGGAAATAGTAAGAACCTTTAAAATTCAATCAGCTAAAGTTCTCTTTTTTTACTTCATAGAACTTTAATAGTATTCTTTATGTTATGTACTTGTTATTGACTTTTAAGTGTCCAGGGTGCCAATTTAATTTTGATTTTGTTGTGGTTTAAAATTGTTGGTAAAGTTAAAATCAAGGCAATTTGCTTATTTGAAAAGTATTATTTTGATTTGTTTTTATATAAGCTTTGTTGAGGTGTGTACACGATAAGCTGCACTCTTAAAAGTGTTCACTTCCATGAGTTTTTGACCAAGCATGTGATACCACCACCACAAAGTACAGAACATTTCTGCCACGTCAAAAGCTTCCTTATGTTCCTTTGTAGTCCATCCTTCTTTCTGCTCACTGTTCCAAAGCAAATCAGTGATCTGTTTTCTGTCATTATGAATTAGTTTTCATTTTCTAGAGTTTTATATAAATGGAATTATAGCATCTACATTTTTATGTCTTGTTTCTTTTACCCAGCATTACGATTTTGAGATTTATGTTTTGTTTTGCTTTTTAAGAGAAAACTAAAACGTAAGTTAAGTAGAACAAATTGGTTAAGTATAAGGACTGGATAAGAATGCCAAAGTTTCTATGCCTTATTTTTTACATGTGTATCATAGAATGAGATTAGTTTTAATAGTATCCCTTACGGAATTGTAAGAAAAAGAGAACTTTAGCTGATTGATTTGAAATGAGGTAACGCGTATAAGGCTTTTTCAGCAATTGCTGTCCTACAGTGTCAGTAAATGCTAAGATACAGCCCAAAGTACTTTAGGCTAGTAATTAGCAAAAGCATAAACTCGTAGCTTTAGGCTCAGTGCATGCAGCACAAAATAGTCATTTATGGAAATTTTGTAATTCATGATGGGGTTCCCAGATGGAAGTTTGGTTAACATATTAACATACCAAACAAGTTGAAGACTGAAATCATACATGTGCATAAGTATATGAATTATGTACATATATTATGTACATATTGGATTCACCAGAAGTTGCAAAAATAGTACAGACATTCTGTTTACCCTTGTCTGTTTCCTGCCCCATTCTTACCATTTTATGTAACTATAATATACTATCAAAACCAGGATATTGATTCTGTTTATAGACCTTATCACATTTCATCAGGTTTTAGGTGTTTGTATTGTCTGTGTATAATTGTGTGTGTGTACATGTACAGCTCTGGTCATTATCATTTTAGCACATGCATAGATTTCTGTAACTACTGCTGTAATAAAGATACAGAGTATTCTGTCACCTCCAAGGAACACTCTCGTGCTTCCTCTTTTTTCTTCCCCTTTCCTAATCCCATCAACCATTAATCTGTTCTTCCTCTCTAAATTTTGTTATATCAAGAATGTTGTATACTTGTGTCTTGAACCATTTTGTGCTGCTATAACAGAGGCTGAGTAATTTGAGTCTTCTTGCTATGTTTATGCCACGGCAGAAGTGGAAGGTCAAAAAGGGGCAGTGAGAGAACAGGTACACACGTATTTGTGAAAGGGGGTCAAACTCATTCTTTTATAAGGAACCGGTCCTGCAATAACTTAACAGTAACAGCATAAATCCTTTCATGAGTCAGAACATGCAGAGCCTACTTACCTCTTAAAAGGTCCAGGTTTTTTTTTTTTTTTTTTTTAAAGAGAGAGAGAGAGAGAGAGAGAGAATTTTTTTTTAATAATTATTTTTTAGTTCTCGGCAGACACAACATCTTTGTTGGTATGTGGTGCTGAGGATCGAACCCGGGCCGCACGCATGCCAGGTGAGCGCGCTACCGCTTGAGGCACATCCCCAGCCCAAGGCCCAGGTCTTAATCCTGTAACAGTGATAATTTTCTAGCATGCTTTTTGGAGATCACATTCAAAGGATGTCTTTTGAGATTGGCTTCTTTCTCTTAGTATAATGCTTTTTATATCCAATCAAGTTGTTACATGTCTCAATTTTTGCTTTTAATTGCTGAATAGTATTCCATTTTACAGATATGCCACAATTAGTTTAACCATTTACCCACTGAAGGACACTTGGGTTGTTTCTGGCAGTTTGCTATTACAAATAAAGCTGCAATGAATATTTGTGGACAAGTTTTTGTATGAACGTAACTTTTCATTTCTCTGGGAAATGCTCAGGAATATGATTGCTGGATTGTATGGTAAGCATATGTTTGGGTTTTTAAGAAATTGTTTTAACTGTTTTCCATAGTGGCCATAACATTTTACATTCCCATCAGTAATATATGAGAGATCTGCTTTCTTTCCACTATTTGGTATTATAACTAATTTTTAAAAATTTCCTCTGTAATAATATATCATGTGGTTTTAATTTTCATTACTCTAATGTCTAATAAAATTGAACATATCTAGGTGTTTATATGTCATTCATATATCTATCTTTTGCTCATTTTCCAAGTGGATCTTTTCTAATTTGAGTCTTGAGGGTTCTTTATATATTCTGTGTACAAATCTTTGATATCATGAGATTTGGAAATAGTTTATTCCAGTTCATAACTTGCCTTTTCATCCTTTTAACATGGTCTTTAGGAGAATAAAAGTTTTCAATTCTAATGAAGTCCAGTCTACCAAATTTTTTTTTAAATTATGAATTGTGGTTTTTGGTTTCATTTCTAAGAACCTTTCACCTTCCCCTAGGTCTTGAAGATTTTCTCTTTTTAAAAAAAAATTTTTATAGTTTCATAGTGAAATCTGTGATAAATTTTAAGTTAAGTCAGGCGTGGTGCATGCTAATAATCTCAGTGACTCAGGAGGCTACAGGAGGATTGCAAATAACCACTGTGTATAACTTCTTGCCTTTTCCCTCTTTTTTCTTCTTTTAGTGCTTGTCCTCTTTCCATTTAATGTATATTAATTGAAAAATATATTCTGGTGTATACCTCAGACTTAACCAAATCAGAATTTTCAGGGGTAGAGTTAAAAGGGTTTTATTTAAACAAAACAAAACAAAACCAAAACTCCTCTTTAGAAGTTTTTAATAATCTTTTTTTCAAGGTGAGTAAAAATGAAAGTTGAAATATTACAAAAGCTTTAACTTGTATACAGTTATTTATCTAATTATTCAATTTTATTTTCATAGCCATTCCACCCAATGGTGAATCTGGATTGTTCTCGGGATTTCCGGCCATTTCTCTGTGCACTCTATGCTCCTATTTGTATGGAATATGGACGTGTCACACTTCCCTGTCGTAGGCTGTGTCAGCGGGCCTATAGTGAGTGTTCGAAGCTCATGGAGATGTTTGGTGTCCCTTGGCCTGAAGATATGGAATGCAGCAGGTATGAAAATCATAGACTTCCATTGGTTATTATGCAGCGGTGTGTTTCTAAGCATTTCCTAAACATTTGACGATTATTAAACATTCTTATAGTTTTGTATGAGTAAACATTAGAACAATGTTGTATCCTGTTGTATTCTGAAATAGTTCAAGTATAAAAAATAATAAGATGAAATCCTATGTACCTGTGATTATCTAGCTTTGTCCAGTATTAAAGTTTTGTAATGTTTATTTCAGATTTAAGAAGTTAAAACAGTGTAGGTACATTTGGAGGTTCTTTATTGGTAATTCTCTTGACCTCATACCCTTCTTCCTTCCCAGGGGTGAATTTGTTGTTAAGCATTTCTACGTTTGGTTTTATACTTAGTACATTATATACCTATCCACAAACAACATACTTTTTTTTTTTTTTTTTGCATGTGTCTATCTGTATCTGTTGGTCTGGTTCATTCCTCTTAACAGCTAATTAAAAGCTAATATCCTGTAGTTGACTTTGTAATATACTATAGCTATTTAGCCACCTGTTGTCATTTGTGTTGTTCCCAGGTTTTTGTTAAGAGCAATATTGATTTTTCTTTCATTTTTAAAAATAATTGTGTTTGTGATCTAGCAATAGCTGGTGTGCTGGTATGGCGGGTCAACAGAGCAAGAGGGGCAAACTTCCTTTTATGAGGGCTCTGCCTTTGTGACTTAATCACTTCCCCCAAAAGGCTCCACCTCAGTGGGGTTTAAGTTTCAGTGCATGATTTTGGGGAGACATTTAGGCCATAGCACCATTCTTCAATTTTATGGACATTCTCAGACTTTTTGTTTTTTTGTTCTAAATAGCGTCCTTCCTAATCTCATTCATTTCTTTATTTCACTTAAACTTTGTCATCTGTCTATTGAAATAGCACTTTTGTTTGCAATTTCAGCTCATTCTTTCCATTTGGGATTGTTCAGATATGCAAATGGACTGATCTAATCAATTTCTTATAATTATGATATCTACTTAATGATTCTCAAGCCACAGCAATTCTATTTGATTTTTGTAACTATTTCTCTTTGTCTGTAAAATTTCTGTTCATTTCCCCTCTAACACCTGTGCCAAATCTGTAGTGCTTACTTCAAGCCCATATCTCACCTTTCTTCCCCTCAACCTCTGCCTATCCTGCTTTCCTGAAAATTATATAGACCATCTTGTGTGATCTGCTATATCTCAAACCAGTCCTTCTCAATTTCTTTCTTCTATCTTCTTCCTCTTTCTGTCACTTGCACATTGGTGCTTCCCAAATTTTATCTCTTGTTTTATTTGATTCTACAGCTTTCTCTGGAAACAAATTTCACTAATTTTAAACTTTTATTTGTATGGCTGTTGACTCTTAAACCTGTATCTGTAACCGTGATATCTCCCTCCTAAGTTCCAAACTTGCATATCCATCAGCAGTCGCAAATCGTAATCCAAATTTGTCTCATCTCCATTTCAGCATGCCTGAAATTTTATTTCTGGGCTCTTTTTTGTTTTTAATAACCTGGAAGTCATTTTCTGTTCTTCCTTCATTGACTTCAACCCCCACATGCAATCAGTTATAAATTTTGTTGCTTTTATCTGTTTGCATATATCTTATTCTCATTACCTTTCTGGCTTTATTTGTTTTAGTTTATTTTTAAAATTCATTCTATTCTAACTGATCTCCCTGCCCCCTTTTTCATATAGCTCAAATCTGTCTTCCTTACTCCTCCTAGTTATCTTTTTGATTACTTGCATTAGGGTTATATGAATATATTCAATTAATGTCCATTAGTGCAACAAATATTAAGTGAATGTCTTGGTGTGCCAGACACTATACTAATGTTGAAAATGAGCCATGAACAAAAATTAAGTCCCTGTATTTATGGAGCTAAAATTCTGGTGGTGGTGGTAAGTAGACTTCAGGGGAAGGCTTTATGATAAGGAGGCTTTAGACCAAGGACCTAAATGAAGTGAGAGAACAAATGATACAGATATCTGACAGTCTGAGCAGATGAAACAGTAGCAAGTGCAGAGGCTCTGAAGTTGGAAGCATGCTTAGAAAATTCAGAGAATAGAAGACCAAAGAGGCTGGAGCCAGGTGAGTGAGGGAGAATGGAAGGAAATAAGATCAGAAATTTGGGGATTAAGGATCTATAATAGCTGCTAGGGAATTTGGATTTGACTCTGAATGAGATGAGAAACCAGGAGGTTTTGAGCAGAAGAGTTATGATTATGGACTTATAAGTTGCTTGTCTTTAAAGGTTCACTCTGGGGCTGGGGATGCAGCTCAGTGGTAGACACTCACCTAGTATGCTGGAGGCCCTGGGTTTGATCCTCAGCACTGCCAACAAGGAAAAAAAAATTTTGCTCTGGCTGTCATGTAGAAATGAGGAATTTGGACATGGCCCCCAGAAGTCTAAGTAAGTGGTACTGATGTCTCAGACTAGGTAGTAGCAGTGGAGGACAAGAGAACTAGTCAGATTCTGGATATCTTGCAAAGTAGTGACAGAAATTACTGGTAGATTGTGACATAAATGAAAGAAGGGACTTCGAGGATAACCCCAAGGCAACAGGAAAAATGGAATCACCACTTACTGAGGAAACCTGAGGCATGGAAGTCAAGTGTTTGATATTAGAAGAGTTAAAGATTGAGGTGCCTATGAGATGTCCTAGTTTATATATTTCCTTGACCATTTGTGGATACAAATATACCTGTAGAAAATAAATAGCTTTACTTTGTATGGTTGTAAATTTTATATCAGCATGCATACACACATTTTTACAATGTTCATACCTCTCTAACCTCATCTGTAACAAGCCATTCACTGATACAAAACACATCCTGGTCAAGCATCCATTCCTTTGCTTGCATTTGCGTCCTAGAATACTGATTGGCATACTGTTGATATTGGGAGGTGCTAATTCAAAAGCCTGCATGAGGTTCTGAAGTCTTTAATTAAACCCTTTTCCCTGATCCAATTAATCCTGGTCTTCTATACATCCTGTAGATTTTGATTATCTCTTGTATCACACTGGTATATTTTGTGGTGTTTATATAAGTTTGTGTCTCTTTCTAAACTCAAAGATGGAGGGCCTGGTTTTGTTTATCTTAGCTACAGCATACTACATCAAATACATACTTGATAAACAAACTTCTGTAGTATTACCCTATAATTCCAAGTCCCATGAAAAAAATAGTTTGTGGGGCTGAAGTTGTGGCTCAGCGGTAGAGCACTCGCCTCGATGTGCAGGGCCCTGGGTTCAATCCTCAGCACCACATAAAAATAAATAAAAGTTATTGTGTACAACTAACTACAAAAAAAATTAAAAAAAGAAAATAGTTTGTATTAGAAAATAAAGGATTTTAAGATATTAATCAACAGTGATTATGAAAGTATTTGGCAAACTTTACATTAGTGACAGTTTCTTGGAAACTATTTGATGCATATGAGACAGTAAATAGCCAGTAATTGGGAGTCTGAAGGCAAAAAATTTGAAGATGAAGGGAATTCATGGGAATGTTGTCCTTAGTCACAGAAGTTTGTCTGTCAGCCAGTGTGAGGATCAAGTGTGTGGATCATTTTTCTTTGAAAACTTATTAAAATACAGATTTCTGAACCTTAATCACAAGCATTCTGAAATATGATTTGTGGTGGTAGAGATTAAGAATTTGCATTTTAAAAAATCCCCAAGTTTTTCTTATATGCATAGAAGTGTGAAAATAACTGAATTAGAGACTACAGGGGATTAGAGAGAAATCGGGGATGGTAGGAAAGAACTAGGTGACATTAGAGACCTTAGAAGCCCTTTAATTAGTTAATAGGATAAGCAGAGAGTGAATGTGAAATGGAAAGAGAAGATCTAAAAACTGAACCACTTGCAAGGATTTTTTTCTTTCTTTCTTTCATTCTTTTTTTTTTTTTTTTAAACTGGGGATTGATCCCAGGGCCTCACACATAGTAGGCAAGCACTCTACCACTGAGCTACATCCCCAGCCCTTTTAATTTTTATTTATTTATGTATTTTTATTTTTTTGTACCAGGGATTAAACTTAGGGGTGCTTAACCACTGAGCCACATCCCCAGCCCTTTTTAAAAAAATATTTTATTTAGAGACAGGGTCTTGCTGAGTTGCTTATGGTGTTGCTAAGCTTCTGAGATTGGCTTTGAACTTGCAGTCCTCCTGCCTCAGCATTCTGAGCCTCTGAAATTACAGGCATGCACCATTATGCCCAGCCTTTTTATTTATTTTGAAACAGGGTCTTTGTAAATTGCCCAGGATGGCCCCAAACTTCCCAATCATTCAGTCTTAACTGTGTCCTAAATACTCTGTACTATTCATAATATAGCTGCATTTTGCTATTTATTAGTACTGATTTTGAAGGTAAAACAAATTTAAGTTTAAAATCATGTCTTTTTTTTTTTTTTTTTTTTGGTCAGGTATATCTGATTCATTGGTCCATGAACAAGATAACCACCATTTACTTTATTGATACTTCCACAATTTCCCTCCAAGGACATAGGAATAACTAAGGTCATGGGTCCTAAACTTGGAAATCCACATTGTTAGGAGGCAGTACATTTCCCTGTAAATAAAATTGGTTCTCATCTTGTGTTTTTTTAGGTTTCCAGATTGTGATGAGCCATATCCTCGACTTGTGGATCTGAATCTAGTTGGAGATCCAACTGAAGGAGCCCCAGTGGCAGTGCAGAGAGATTATGGTTTTTGGTGTCCCCGGGAGTTGAAAATTGACCCTGATCTTGGTTATTCTTTTTTACACGTGCGTGATTGTTCACCTCCTTGTCCAAATATGTACTTCAGGAGAGAAGAACTGTCGTTTGCCCGCTATTTCATAGGATTGATTTCAATCATTTGCCTTTCTGCAACGTTGTTTACTTTTTTAACTTTTTTGATTGATGTCACAAGATTCCGCTATCCTGAAAGGCCTATTATATTTTATGCAGTCTGCTACATGATGGTATCATTAATTTTCTTCATTGGGTTTTTGCTTGAGGACCGAGTAGCCTGCAATGCATCCAGTCCTGCACAGTATAAGGCTTCCACAGTGACACAAGGATCTCATAATAAAGCCTGTACCATGCTTTTTATGGTACTCTATTTTTTCACAATGGCTGGCAGTGTGTGGTGGGTAATTCTTACCATCACATGGTTTTTAGCAGCTGTGCCAAAGTGGGGTAGTGAAGCCATCGAGAAGAAAGCACTGCTATTTCATGCCAGTGCATGGGGCATTCCTGGAACTCTGACTATCATCCTTTTAGCGATGAATAAAATTGAAGGTGACAATATTAGTGGCGTGTGTTTTGTTGGCCTCTACGATGTTGATGCATTGAGATATTTTGTTCTTGCTCCCCTCTGCCTATATGTGGTAGTTGGGGTTTCTCTCCTTTTAGCTGGCATTATATCTCTGAACAGAGTTCGAATTGAGATTCCATTAGAAAAGGAGAACCAAGATAAATTAGTGAAGTTTATGATCCGGATTGGTGTTTTCAGCATTCTTTATCTGGTACCACTCTTGGTTGTAATTGGATGCTACTTTTATGAGCAAGCTTACCGTGGCATCTGGGAAACAACATGGATACAAGAACGCTGCAGAGAATATCACATTCCTTGTCCATATCAGGTAAGGGAAACCTTGTTATAAATTTCAGAATGTGTAATAGTAAAAGTAAGAAGAAGGCATGTTACTATGAAGAGCTAATTTGGCTGTTTCTTAAAAACTCATCATGAATCTTCAACTTATTTATTTTTTTACTAGTCTATTTTAATTATAAAGAATAATGAGTTTGATTGTGGTATACATTTTGAAATTTAAAATGGAGATAATTAACAAATATATTGTAAATATATAATATGCATGTTTGCATAGACATCTTCATTTTAAAAGATGATTTGCATTTATTTCTAAGCTATGGGCTTTTTTTAACTTTTTTTTTTTTTTTAGTTGTAGATGGACACAATATCTTTATTTTATGTATTTATTTTTTATGTGGTGCTGAGGATCAAACCCAGTACCTCACACGTGCTAGGCAAGAACTCTGCCACTGAGCCACAGCCCCAGCTCCTAAACTATGGGCTTTTAAGAGATCTATTTCCATTATTGTAAAACAGTTGTGTGTATTAATTCTTTAGAAGTCCAGGTTTAGCCAGGCACTGTGGTACATTCCTATAATCCCAGTGGCTTGGGAGGCTGAGGCAGGAGGATCATAAGTTAAAAACCAGCTTCAGCAACTTAGCAAGACCCTGACTCAAAAAAGGCTGGGGATGTGGGTTAGTGGTGGAGAACCCCTGGGTTCAATCCCTAGTACCAAAAAGCTGCAGGGGTGCAAGTAGAGGGCTCTGGGGATATGGCTCCACTGGTTAAGCGCCTCTGGGTTCAATCCCTCGTCCAAAAAAAACCAAAAAAATTAGAAGTCCACATTTGTGGGGGAGAAATATTGTACCAACTCTGATAAGAAGGCACTGTCTTGGGCTAGGGATATAGCTCAGTTGATAGAGTGCTTGCCTGTCACACTCAAGGCCCCTGGGTTCAATTCCCAGCACCATACACGCCAAAAAAGAAGGCACCATCTTTGATGGAAATTTTACTGATCAGATAAGGAAATAATTGTTATAATTTTGCAAAAATAATAGAAAGCAATTATATAAACTCTTGTGGTCTTGTTTTTTTCTTGGATATTGAAGATTTTATAATGTACTTTTAGGTTTAAAGATTTCAGATCCTCTGTTAGTCATGGAATTTTAGATCTAGAAAGAACTTCAGAGTTCGTTTATTGGTATTCCTGCTCTAAATTTCTTGAACATCATCTCATTTGAAGCTTAGAAATGTGAAGTGATTTGCTCAGGCTTAGTAAGTGACCTCTTGGGATTTAGTTTTAAAGGAGATGCATAGTCAAGGAAAGTAGCTTTCCGGAGTTGATGCTGAGTATTTATTCCTCCACCTTAAATCCTTCTTTAGAACCTATGCCTCTAGCTATTACTCTCTTCTTCCCCTTTAAAACAAATTTTCATGGATAAGTACTCTTTATTGATCTAGGTGTCCTAGTCACAAAGTGCACTGGCTGCCTTCACAACTCTCCCAATCCTTATGTTTCTCTAATAACTTTTCAATACATTTTTAAAGTACTTAATGTATTATAGATAATTTTGGTTTACTTGTCTTTTTCTTATACTAGGGTGAACTTTACAAGCAAAATCTTTTTTATTTTTTGAATACATATTCTGTAGGTTAGTAAATGAGAGCCATGAGAAGTGGGTATATAGTTAAGAAGAGACATCTTTAAGAAATGGTAACAGTGGTATTGGGGACACTGAGTATGGGGTTAGTATATTATCAGTGCCTAAATTCAGTGACTGACAATGCTAGCCTCCCATTTGCTTTGTGGTATAAATCCTGTACAAATTATATTTTTATCATTTAATAATTTTAGTTATGAATTTTTAAAATAAACCAACTCATAATTTAGAGACCAGGAAAAAAATGAATAATTGAAATTCAATTAAATTTCTTGGCAGTTACTTACTAAAAAACTCAATGATTCAGACCTAAAGGTAGGTAATCAAATTTTGCCTCAACTGAGAAAAAAAGATGGTTAAATTCGTTAAATGCTTCCCCAAACAAGTTGTCTAGGATTCAAAAAATATTATCTTAGGGATATTGAAGAAATAATGTTGACTATGAAATAAACTTTAAAAATACCAAACCTTGCCGAGCGTGGTGATACACATCTGAAATCCCAGCTACTCAGGAAGCAGAGGCAGAAGAATCAAGTTCCAGGCCAGCTTGGGCAATTTAGCTAGCAAGACCCTGTTTCAAAACAAAAACAAACCTTAAACATATAAATTAGTAAATTAGAGCAGGCAGGATTCTGCTCTCCTTGAGACATTCCTAAAATTCTTTTAGCATCTTTAGAACCAGTGTGAGTTACATGGACATGTATGTATGTGTGCTTTTCTGTATAATCATAGGTTTAAAATGTATTTTAATGAAATATTTCCAACATATGTGAAAGAATAGAGAATGGTGTAATGACAAAGGTATTAAGCTATAAGCTAGAGAGCAGGAATCTTAGCTTCATATCTTATTTTTATGATTTACTAGTTTTATAACCTTGAGCAAACTTCACTTCTCTTTGTTTCAGTTTTTCTTCTATAAAATGGGGATATTAATAGCATCTACCTCCTGGGGTATTTTTTTGTTTTGGTTTGGCTACTGGGTTATTTTTCAGATTAGAAAAATAACATAGACCTGTGCCTACTGTATAGTAAGTGCTTGGATGTTAGCTCTGTTTTTACTCTTTTTCTTCTATTGCTATGGATATGTATATCATATGTACAATATTTATTATATATGTGATTTTTCAAAAGAACCACTCAATACCTGCTTTAACAAATGCTATATTTGCTTCAGACTTTTTGAAGAAATATTACAGATTTAGCTAAAGCTTCCTGTATTCCCCTCCCTATTCCTCCCTATCAGAAAGAGCCATCATCCTAGAGTATATCATTGCCTTGAAAGTCTGTACAATGAGAAATATGTGTATAGGTCTAAAAATTGTTTTACATAGTATATAAGTGATATCATATGTGTATTTCTTCAGCTTGTTTTTTTTTTAACTCAACATTTTGTTTTTGACATGTATTTATGTTAATATCACAACTCTAGTTTTTTTGTTTGTTTGTTTGTTTTTGGTTTTTTTGGTACCAGGATTGAACCCAGGGGCACTTAACCACTGAGCCACATCCCCAGCCCTTTTTTATTTTTCATTTGAGACAAGGTCTTGCTGAGTTGCTTACAGCCTTGCTAAATTGCTGAGGCTGGCTTTGAACTTGCAATCCTGCTGCCTCAGCCTCCCAAGCTGCTGGAATTACAGATGTGTGTCTAGTTCATTTTTTTAAAAAATGCATTTTCTTTTAAGGAAGTTTGTATTATAAAATATTTCAAATATATAGAAGTATAGAAAAGTAAATACCCATGTACTCATAACCCAACCATCTTGAAGTGTTATGTCAAATACATCTATAGCTATGTCCATACATAAATGCCTATATCATATCTGTCTATCCATGAATGAAAGATATACTTGATGACTCTTCTGTTCTCTTTTCTCTCATTCCTTTCCCATCTCCCTGCCCTGTTTATGCCCTATTTATGATAACCCTTCTCATAAATAGGATATTTATCATTCCCCCAAATATTTTTATGTCCTTACTGAATGTTTATGTCCATAAACCTTGCTGTTTTGCGAGTTTTAAAAATACATGTAAAGTGGGATCATTCTGTAGCTTGCTTTTTTCACTCAAGTTTGTTTTTGAGACTATACATCAGTATGTGTACTGCTCATTTGTTCATTTTTAACTGCAGTAGTGTGCTCTTCTATTTACTCATTTTTCTTTTGCAATTCACTCATTTTTCTATTGATGGATATACAATTTCTTAATTTTTATGTTCTTATAAACCATTTTGCAGCAAAATTCTTATTATACCTGTCTATCATGCACATGAGTAAAAGTTTCAATGTCTTTACCAAAAGTGGAATTGTTGGGCTGGTGTTGTGACTTAGTGGTAGAGCGCTTGCCTGGAATGTGTGACGCACTGGGTTCAATCCTCAGCACCACATAAAAAGAAATAAATAAAGGTATTGTATCCATCTACAACTAAAAATATATTTTTTAAAAAACCCAAAAAACAAAAGTGGAATTGTTGCATTGTAAGATATAAGCATCTTCAATTCAAGTGGTTACTTCATTTATTTTCTCACCAAGAGTTTGAACCTCTCTCTTCTCCCCATCCTGGTGTTCTCATGCTTTAAAGTTTTTGCCAGCCTTTGAAATGATATCTCAGTGGTTTAGCAATTTTCATTTCCCTTTTCAGTAATAAGAGTAAGTGTGTTTTTGTATATTTTTTGGCCATTTGGGATTTCTGTTGTAATCTGCCACTGCTCTGTTAAGTTTATTGCCTTTTTTTTTTTAAGAGAGAGAGAATTTTTTCATATTTATTTTTTTAGTTCTCGGCGGACACAACATCTCTGTTTGTATGTGGTGCTGAGGATCGAACCCGGGCCGCACGCATGCCAGGAGAGTGCGCTACCGCTTGAGCCACATCCCCAGCCCAAAGGTTTATTGCCTTTTGTTGTATAAATATTCTTGATAGTCTTTGTCAGTTATTTGCATTGCACATCTCTTCTACTGCTCTCTAGTTTGTCTTTTCACTTTTTTTGTTCTTTCTTTGGTCTTTTGTGTTTTAAAAATTATTTTAAAATCCTGCCTTTAAAGTCATAAAAGTTCTGCCATGTTTTTTTAACAGTTTTTACAATTTTTTATACATTTCTCTAATCCCTTTATGTTTATTTTTGTCTCTGTTATAAGGAACATAATTTTATTTTTTTCACATAAATAAGCAGTATGCCTTCTGCACAGTTTGTCAGATAACCCATTTGAATTACTGCACAACCTCTGTCAGCTACAGTTTCGTTTTTAAAGTGCTTTTGTTCCATTGGTCTATTTGTTTAACAGTGTTTTGATTCTACATTTTCCCTACTGTATTCTTCAAAATTATTTTAGTTGTTCTTGGCACTTTTCTCTTCTAGGTGAATTTCTTTTAAAAATATTTTTTAGTTGTAGTTGATACAATACCTTTATTTTATTTATTTATTTATATGTGGTGCTAAGGATCAAACCCAGGCCTTGCACGTGCTAGTCGAGTGCTCTACCGCCGAGCCACAGCCCCTTTTCTAGATGAATTTTCTATGGAAAAAAAATGATTTTGATTAAAATTGTTTTTATAAATGAATTGGGAAAATTGCTTTGTAGTACTGAATATTAATATATTTTTAATTTATATTCTCGTTCCTTCATTTGTTCCTGAATACTTTATTGTTACAATTATAACACTTATTACATTTTTCAAATTGGTTATTGCTGGTGTGCAAGGATGCCACTGGTTGCTTTTGTATGTTTACCTTATATTGAACATCGTTGCTGAATTTTTTTATTAGTTCCAATTATATATCGATTCTCTTAGATATTCTTTGTAGAAATCTTGTCTGCAAATAAGGACAGATCTTTGTCATGCTGTTTTTCTAATTTTTATGTAAAGATTTGGCACATTCTCCTATAAAACTGTCCAACTGTTCTGCTGTCTTTGAGGAATAGGGGAAGTGTGAAAGATTTTAGTAGTGATTTTATTGAGGACTTTTATTTCTTCTTGAGGGACTCCCTGTAGTTTATATTTTTCTGGAGAAGTTTCATCTTACTTTACATATACAATGTCATAAGTTTGTTTTTTAAAAAATGTTAACTATTTCCTTTTTGGCTGCTCCTGTATATTTTCTTTTCTCCCTTAATTCATATATTGTATTTCCTAATTTTAAAAATGCATTTAATAGCTAACTTGGAATTTAACCCCCCAAAAAATACTAACTTGATGGTCATTCATTCTATTTTCCATATTTGGCTCCAGGCGACTGTAATTTATTTTATTTATTTCCTTCCTTCCTTCCTTCCTTCCTTCCTTCCTTCCTTCCTTCCCTCCCTCCCTTCCTCCCTTTTTCCTTTTTTTCCTGTGTGTGTGTGTGTGTGTGTGTGTGTGTGTGAGAGAGAGAGAGAGAGAGAACACTTTTTGGTCAAGTTAGAGAATTTCTGACCTTTTATTCTCTCAGAGAAAGAAAACTTGATGGAAGGGGACATTTTTTACACTAACATCCATGGGTGTTTTTTTTGTTTGTTTGTTTGTAAATTTTATTTGTTTTAATTAGTTATACACGACAACATTCATGGGTAATAGCACTCGGATACGTACATTTTTCTATTCCCTTCGGTGTGTATGTGTTTTTATTCCAGAATTAGTTTTGAACTTTCTCTTTAACATAATAATTGAAAGGCTATTTGGAAAGTGGGTGCATGTATGGTTCAAAAAAGATAAAGTGCTATAAACATGAACTCATGTTACTTGTATATTATTTCCATAGATTTCATGGTGTGTGGACTATGTGATCTTATTTCATAACCACAATAGCCTTATGAAATTTTTAGTATGGCTTCGTTCCTGCCTTCCATAAAGCATTTGAAGCAGAAGTAAGTCTTGTGGCTTATCCAGAGTCACATTAGCTATAAACTGGCCCACCCAACCTGTAGCCCACTTATTTATTGCTTTTATTTGTAGTCTTATATGTATATGTGTGAGTGTATAAATATATTTTTTAGGGGCTGGGTTGTGGCTCAGTAGTGTAGTGCTTTCTTAGTATGTGTGAAGCACTGGGTTTGATTCTCGGCACCACATAAAAATAAATAAAATCAAGGTATTGTGTCATCTGCAACTAAAAAAATTTTAAAAGATATATATTTCATAAAGTTTACCACTTCAACATGTACAGTTACATTCATGTTGTGCAACCATCACTACCATCCATCTACAGGAGCCTTTTCATCTTCCCAAATGGATACTAATCGTTAAACAATAATTCTCCATTTCTCCTTCCCACAACCCCTGGCAACCACTATTCTACTGTCTGTCTCTAGGAATTTGACTACTCTAGGGACCTCAAATAAGTGGAATTATATAATACTTATCCTACTTTATGCTTTTTAAATATTCAAAATTTTATTTTAGGGAAATATTTTTAGACTTGTGAATTAAGAACCAGTGATACTAAGTTTCCATTTTGAAGTTATGGCCATAATAATTGAATGAGATTTGCTATTATTAAACATGCCTAAATGTTCAGCTCCAGGCAATCATTGATCTGCTTCTGTCTCTACAAATTAGTCTTTTCTAGGAATTTCATATAAGTTGAATCATTATAATATATATTCTTTTGTATCGGTTTCTTTCCCTTGGTACAGTGTTTTTGAGATTCATCTATGTGATAGCATGTATCAGTATTCCATTCCTTTTTATTGTTGAATAATATTCCACTGTATGGATATACCACATTTTGTGTATCTATTGACAAGATGATGGACATTTGGATCACTGTAGCTTATAGTTATCATGAATAATCTTAATATGAATGTTCACTACAAATATTTATGTGAACATGTGTTTTTGTTTCTTTTAGATAGATATTTAGGAGTAAAATCATTAGGCTGCTTCATAAACTTATTTTTAACTTAAAAAAATGCCTAAAAAACACATAGAAGGGTCTGGAGTTGTGGCTCAGGGATAGAGCACTTGCCTGGCATGTATGAGGCACTGGGTTTGATTCTCAGCACCACATGTAAATAAATGAATAAAATAAAGATCCATCAACAACTAAAAAAAAAATTTTAAAAAAACACATAGAGGATCTGATGATAATTCCTAATGAGAACATTTTTAAATTACTAAGTAATGATGGAGTCAAACCTTGGGAGACTTAGAGGAAATAATATTTGAATTATATTTTATTAAAAATAGGAAAGTTGTTTTATAGTTATTTTATATTATAGAAGCTTTCAAATATCTGAAAAATCAATCTGTGAAAGTGGTTAATCACATTGTTTCAAAATAGCAACTGGGTTTAATGCAAATTACATATATATGTTTATAATTGTTAGAAAAATTGGCTGGTTATGAAGCATTTTAATATCTATAAGATGAATGTTCTTACCCAAGACTGAATTTCACTACCTAAATTTAAAAATACTTCATGCTAATTGTTTTTGGCAAAAAATGCTAATTTTTTAGATTTTGGATACTGGGGATTGAACTCAGCAGGGGCACTTGACCTCCGAGCCACATCTCCACCCCTATTTTGTATTTCATTTAGAGTCTCACTGAGTTGCTCAGCATCTCGCTTTTTTTGCTGAGGCTGGCATTGAACTCGTGATCCTCCTGCCATAGCAGCTGAGATTACAGGCATGCCCCTGGCTAAAAATGTAATTTTTTAATGTGTATTAAGTGATACTTGAAAAAGTACTATTTAGTGCCTAAATTCAGAATCAGTTATGTAATACATCCCAAATAGACTAATGTTTATTTCACAATTTAAAAATAGTGAAGTTTATTCTTAGAATTTTTTTAATCATATGTATTGTTAAATGTTAGTAATTTTCCAGATACTTGGTGGTTTTCCTCTTTAATAATTCCATCTATTTATTTAGTTCTTTCTAAGAGACTCAAAGCATTTTATGAGTTAAAATTCTCAAAGGTTATGGGTATTTCTATACTAGTTTTTGAATGTAGTATAACATATTGGTTAAAAACTGGGCTTGAGGGCTGGAGCTGCAGCTCAGTAGTAGAACACTTGTCTGACACTAGACCCAGAACTCTGCCCCCCTGCCCCCCATACAAAAAATGATACGAAAAACTGGACTTTAAAGTGAGACAGGCTGGGTTTTTATCCCTATTTTACCATTTCTTCATGTAAAATGAAGGGAGTAATGTTAAAGTAATATCTACCTCATGAGTGGCTATGAAGATTAAGATACATTTAAACCTCTTACCAGAGTGCCTTGCTGAAAGCAAAATTTCAGTATTAATTTCTGTTGTTATAAGTACATAATTCTTGAGGGTTGAGTATCAGAATCATCTTTTTGTTCTTAATTTTAAATGTTGATTTTCAAAAGCATACATTTCATTTCCTAAGGACACTTCCATTTTTCATCTTTCAGCCATATAATCCAATGCAATATGTCCCAAGGAATTTTGACACTAGAACTTCTGTTTTAACAAAAGAAATATGTCACCATAGTATAAGCAACTTAGCTAAGTCTATCAAATTCACGTTAGGGCCATTTGTAGATTTCTAAAGTTTAAAAAAAGTATATTTTCATAGAAAAACAAACATTATTTTATTCTTCCAGCTATGCAAGGCAACCCATCTGTTGTTTATCTTCTCTTGATTCAGAAAAATACAAAAATAGCAGAATAACATTAAATATAATTCATTATGATTTTAGCTTCATTTTCTGATAAGAATCTTTCCCTTACTAGGCAGTTTCAAAAGGAGTTAGCATTATTTATGAAAGGACCATATGAGAAATGGGTATGTTTTTTGCTTCCATCACTAAAGGCAGTGAATGTCTTTTTTTAAAAATACAAATATTAGTATTACTAATACTAATTACTAATAATTAGTAATTAAACCTATTACTAATACTAATAGGTTTTTTTGGGGGGCGGGACTAGTCATTTACTAGTGGTAAATATCCTGCCAAATTAATTTCTGCTCAAAATTCTTTAGTTTCATATAGTATAGAGAAAGGAGAATTCCCTGAAAAAAATACTCATTAAATTCTTGTTTTATAGGAAAATATTATAGAATGTTACCTTATAGAAGTGTAGAATATCATAGATATTTATACTATAAATACATAGACTAAGCAGTATACTATATACTATAGACTATTACTATAAAAGGTAGAAAACTACTGTCAGATGACACTTTCGGATAAATAATGAAACATAGAAGTTGCTATTCTGGCCTCTGATAAACACAATAGCCTAAGCTGTGAATATAGTTTATATATCAAAAGAAAAAATGTGAGCAAATATTTAATTTTAGTTAATGACATATATGCTGAAGTGCTTATGAGGAAGTATACTAATATCTGAGAATTTAGTTTGAAGTCCATCAAAAATTAAGTTGTATTAATGAATGGATGGACCAATGGATCTATGGATAGATATGTGATAAGGAAAATGTAGGAAGTTGCTGATGCAGTCTAGGTGATGAGATTATGGGTATTCATTGTAAAAGTCTTTCAGCTTTGCCTTTTGTTTGAAAATTTTCATAATAAAATGTTTTGGAAGAAAAAAACATCAGGGCTGGGACTGTAGCTCATTGACAGAGCGCCTGCCTCGAGCCTGTGAGGCCCTGGGTTCTATCCTCAGTACACATAAAAATAAATAAAGACATTGTATCCAACTACAATTAAAAAATATTAAAAAGAAAAGAAAACACCTTAAAGAATACAGTATTGTATACAATGAATCAAAATGCATTCTGTCACATATACATAATTAAATAAATAAATAAAAATACAGTATTGAGGAGCTGGGGTTGTGGCTCAGTAGTAGAGTGCTTGCCTAGCATGTGTGAGGCACTGTGTTCGATTCACAGCAAATGAACACAAAAAAGGCCCATAAACATCTAAAAAAAATTTTTTTAAAGAATACAGTATTGATCATTACAGCTAAAAATACAAAGTTGTTTGGTAAGTATACAAAGATTAATTTAGAACAGCATATTATGAAAATTCTTCATAGTCAAGTTAAAATATTTCTCTGTATATAATTGAGCAGGAAAAACTTATCTCAGGTCCTAAAGTTTAAAAGTAATCAGATAGTTACTTTAACAATTTTTCAGACAAGTATCTTATCTTTAACCTAAAATAAAATAGAGCATTTCATCCCAGAAGATAACTATGGAAGAAGTAAAAATAAATGATGTCTTAAAAATACCACCAAATACAGCACTTTGCATGCAAATACACATTCTTGTGTGAACATTACAGTTATATTTTGCATGCCTGAGGGAAAGAGAATGGTGGCTGCTGTTCCGAAGCCCCACTGCTTGTTGCTTGTATGCTGTTCATTTGAAAGGATTGTGTCTGTGTAGAGGGCTTTGCTTTGCCCCTTTTAATATGAGAAGGCCAATTGACTTGCTTTAGAAATTTTTATCCCTCTTCTGGTCTTGGCCCTAACTGATGCTTATCACTTGTACTGTAATTGGAGATAGTGAAGATCTTAAAATGATAAGCCTTCCCTTTAAGGCTTAAAGCAGGAATCTCCATAAGCAACCCTCTCTTTGCCTCCTTTCTCCCAGGTTCCTCTTAATTAGAGCAGTCCTTTCAGTGGGAGTGATACACATCAAGGGAAAAAAAGGAGAATTATTAGTTTTCTCCTAATTCTTTTCATTTTATTCCTTCCTCCCTCAAAATGTACATCTGTTGGTATAGTGGCTTGTTCTCTGAGAATTCAGTTTTGTTGACCTAGATCAGAGCACCTTCTTCCTAGAGGTAGAGCTAAGAGGTGAGATTTGAGCTCCTACAAAGATCAGAGTATCATAAACAGTTACCAAATATATTCAAAATAATTGGCTTTCTGATTCACTGGCTTGCTAGGTTAGAATATATTTCCCAGGCCCTCTACAATATAAACTTATGGGAAATACTTGTTGGGTGCTTGGATTGGGTGGCTGTTTTCTGGAATGTGTGCTTGCTTGCTTTCTACCAATAGAGTTTACATATTAATAGTGAATTGACTGTTTATTTTAAAACCAGTTTAACAGTTCTACATGTCACCAAAATATAAAATTGAACTAAATATTAGAGAAACCAATGAAATATAGGTTGAAAAAGAAAGCAGTATTTCATGAAAACTAAGTTAATTACTTTGGAAAGGCTTGATAAAGGCAAATTGTTTAGGACAAAAGGTTGTTGAAGTTGGTATAAGATAAACTGTCAGAGATTAGGTCGAAAAGATTGTAAAAATCCAGAATTTTGCACTTAAGTTGCTTATTATTATTATTTTCTTTCCTCACTGTAACAGAAACTTGAAATCATGAATGATGAGTAATCCCATGGCACGTAAGAAGAAACTGGAATATAAGTAGCAAATGCTATTCTTTGGTTATTAGAGGTCTCTCAAAGGAGTTAGTTAAGTCCTTGGTTGACAGTGTCTGGCCCTCTTGGTACAAGTGGAACCTTGAGGAGGTGGGACCCAGTGGAAGGAAGTTAGGTCATTGGAGGTATTCCCCTGAAGGCAGTGTTGGGACCCTGGCCCCTCTTTTTCTCTAGGGTAAACATGTTCCCTCCACTCTGTATTCCCACCATGATGTACTATGCTACCACAGGCCCAAAGCAACAGGACCAAGTGACCATGAAATGAAACCATGAGCCAGAATAAGCCTTTCCTTCTTATAAGTGATTGACTCAGGCATTTTGTAACAGTAACAGAAAGCTAACTAATGGAAATACATGTTTGGATGTAAATGCTATTAAGAAAAGGCTTATTAGGGCTGGGGTTGTGGCTCAGGGGTAAAGCGCTTGCCTAACATGTGAGGCACTGTGTTTGATTCTCAGCACCATATATAAATAAATAAAATAAAGGTCCATTGACAAATATTAAAGAAAAGGCTTAGCCAGGCATGGTGGTACACACCTCTAATCCCAGAGACTTGGGAGGCTGAGGCAGGAAGATCTCAAGTTTGAGGCCAGCCTCAGCCACTTAGCAAGGCCCTTAACAAGATCTGGTCTCAAAAAAAAAAAAAGTGAGGGGACTAGGGATGTAGCTCAGTGGTAGAGTAAGTGCCCCTGGGTTCAATCCCTAGTACGAAAAAAGAAAAAAGCTTTAGACTTGTCAGGTAACTATAATCGTGTACTAAGTTTATGTCATCTATGAAATCTTCTTTAATTTTTTTATTTATATATGACAGAATGTATTACAATTCTTATTACCAAATATAGAGCATAATTTTTCATATCTTTGGTTGTATACAAAGTATATTCACACCAATTCTTGTCTTCATACCTGTACTTTGGATAATAATGACCATCACATTCCACCATCACTTCTAACCCTGTGCCCCCTTCTTTCCTCTCCAACCCCTCCTCTTCCCTGTCTAGAGTTCGTCTATCCTTCCCATGCTCCCTCTCCCTACCCCACTATGAATTAGCTTCCTTATATCAGAGAAAACATTCGGCATTTGATTTTTTGGGGATTGGCTAACTTCACTTCTCATTATCTTCTCTAACTCCATCCATTTACCTGCAAATGCCATCATTTTATTAATCAGCAATATTCCATTGTGTATATATGCCAATTTTTTTATCCATTCATTTATTGAAAGGTATCTAGGTTGGTTCCATAGTTTAACTACTGTGAATTGTGCTGTAAACATTGATGTGGCTGTGTCCCTGTAGTAGGCTGTTTTTAAGTCCTTTGGGTATAGACCAGGGAGAGGGACAGCTGGGTCAAATGGTAGTTCCAGAACTTCCTTGCTGAGCCTAGATCACTAGGGTCAGAGACTAAAAGTGTTTTCAGGTGATTTTTCCTCCTGCCAGTCAGCAGAAGCAAACTCCTTCTATAGAATTCCCACTGATTCTCCAAACAAATATCTCACAATATAATTCCATTAGTTACACTTGAGAGTGTAACTACAACAGGCTTAGATCAGAACTCCAGATAACAAAATTGGCAATTGCTGCATAATGATAAATGCATTCTTTTTAGAAATAATAGGTGGGCTTTGAACTCACAGTCCTCATGCCTCAGCCTCCTGAGCTGCTGGGATTATAGGTATGTACTCCTGTGCCTGGCAATAACAGATTTTTTTTTTAACGATATTTCTTTTTTTTTAAATATATTTTTAGTTGTAGATGGATACAATACCTTTACTTCGTTCATTTATGTTTATGTGATTGATGCTGAGGATTGAACCTAGTACCTCACATGTGGTAGGCAAGGCTCTATCACTGAGCTACAACCCCAGCCCTAAAAAATGAGATTTCCAGAAACAACTTTTGAAGTAGAAACTCCATTGCTGGAATATAATACAGGCCTGCTGTGGTGGCACACACCTGTAATCCCAGTGGCTAGGGAGGCTGAGACAAGTGGACTGCAAGTTCAAGACTAGCCTCAGCAACTTAGATCCTAAGCAACTTAATGAAACCCTGTCTCAGAATATTTAAAAAGGCTGGGGATATGCCTCAGTGGTAAAGCACCTAGCTTGAATTTCCAGTACCAAAATAGAAAAAAAAAAAATACAAAACAGCAGTTATGGACAAAGATGAAGAGAAATCTAGTGAACTAGATGAAAAGAAATTTAGTGAACTGGTTTACAAAGATGAAAAAAGAGCAAGAAAATATGAAAGTGATGTTAAGAGTCATGGAATATAAAGTGAGAAGGCCTAATAGGAATTCAGTTAGAGGGAGGGGGACACAAAGTGTAAGGGAGACAATATTTAAAGAGAAAAAATGGCTGCACATTTTCCAAAATTGCTGAACATGTGAATCTGTCAGTAAAAGAGGTAGTATATTTTCCTAGTACAACAAATACACATAAATCTAAGTTTTGGTGAATCTGCAGAACACCAAAGGCAAAAATATTGAAAGAAGTCTCTAAAAGAGGACATCTAAAATAGACAAACAGAATAACCACTGACTCCCAGCAACAATGAAAACAAAAGGTGGTATCATACTATCTTTAAAATGTTGAAAAAAAAACTTTTCAATTAGAGTTTTGTACCTTATAAAGCTATTGTGGCAGACATGGAGATGCACTGCCAGATGGTCCCCAAAGATTTGCCACTCAGGTACAGGAAATTTTGTCAGTAGACACCCTTCAGCTACAGAGAGTTTCCTTATCTGAGATATTGGCCTTGGGGCAGCCCTAACCTACCTCTCTGCTTTTTAAAAGGCATTTTAAATGTTTCTGATGCACAGATATGTATGTATATTCAATATGTTGAATGCTAGTGGATCTACTGCCTACTTAATAAATAAAACTAACAAAACTCCTTGGATAGATACCCTTTATCACGCCTCCCGTTTAAAGTATTATTATCTAGAATTTGGTGTTTTTTGTATATTTACTTAACATTTATTCACATACATCTTTATAAATAACATTATTAAAGTTATTTTTTAAACTTTATAGTGTTAAATCTGTGCATTTTATGCAGCTTGCCTTTGCCCCTCATGTTTATGGGATCTGTCTGGGGTGATGCGTGTTTGTTGCTTTCCTTGCTGTTCAGCATTCTGTTGCATGAATGTATCACACCCATTTCTTTTTTTTTTTTTATTGGTTGTTCACAACATTACAAAGCTCTTGACATATCATATTTCATACATTGGATTCAAGTGGGTTATGAACTCCCAATTTTTACCCCAAGTGCAGATTGCAGAATTACGTCAGTTACACATCCACAATTTTACATAATGCCCTATTAGTAACTGTTGTATTCTGATACCTTTCCTATCCTCTACTATCCCCCCTCCCCTTCCCTCCCATCTTCTCTCTCTACCCCATCTACTGTAATTCATTTCTCCCCTTGTTTATTTTCCCATTCCCCTCACAACCTCTTATATGTAATTTTGTATAACAATGAGGGTCTCCCTTCATTTCCATGCAATTTCCCTTTTCTCTCCCTTTCCCTCCCATCTCATGTCTCTGTTTAATGTTAATCTTTTCTTCCTGCTCTTCCTCCCTGCTCTGTTCATAATTGCTCTCATTATATCAAAAAAGACATTTGGTATTTGTTTTTTAGGGATTGGCTACCTTCACTAAGCATAATCTGCTCTAGTGCCATCCATTTCCCTGCAAATTCCATGATGTTGTCATTTTTTAGTGCTGCGTAATACTCCATGGTGTATAAATGCCACATTTTTTTAATCCATTCATCTATTGAAGGGCATCTGGGTTGGTTCCACAGTCTAGCTATTGTGAATTGTGCTGCTATGAACATCGATGTGGCAGTATCCCTGTAGTACGCTCTTTTAAGGTCTTCAGGGAATAGTCCGAGAAGGGCAATAGCTGGGTCAAATGGTGGTTCCATTCCCAGCTTTCCCAGGAATCTCCATACTGCTTTCCAAATTGGCCGTACCAATTTGCAGTCCCACCAGCAATGTACAAGTGTACCCTTTTCTCCACATCCTACACCCATTTCTTTATTCTGTTCCTAATGAATATGTAGGTGTTTTTTTTTATTTCTTACCTATTATAAATAATGCTGTTCTGAATATTCTTACACATCCATGTGAATTTCTCTGAAGTTTTTACCTAAAACTGGAATTTTGTGAGTTATAAGATATGTGAGGCCAGACGCAGTGGCACATGCCTGTAATCAAAGTGGCTCAGGAGGTTGAGGCACAAGGATTGTGAGTTCAAAGCCAGCATCAGCAAAAGTAAGGTGGTAAGCAACTCACTGAGACCCTGTTTCTAAATAAAATATAAAATAGGGCTGGGAATGTGCTTCAGTGTTTGAGTGTCCCTGAGTTCAATCCCTGGTACCCAAATTTTAGCTGTATGTTGCTAATTGCTTTCCAGAGTGGTTGTACCAGTTTAGAATCCTATATAAAAGTTAAAAAAGTTTTTATTGTTCCATATTGTTACCATCACTTGATACATTAATTTTTCCAGTCTTATTGGCAATCATCATTTTGCTACTTTAGTTTGTATTTCCTTGATGACTGGTGAGTCAATTCTTTCCTTACATTTATTAGCTATTCAGATTTCTTCTGAGAATTGTTTGTTTATTCATACACACAAATATATATGTTCTATGTTATAATTCTCAGTTTTATTCATTATAGATTATCATGTAATTGAGCTTTTCATGTTTCACTGGTATCCACTGATAAACAGAAATTTACATTTTAATGTATATATTATTTATTATTCGTCTTTTTCTTTAATTATTTAAATAGTATCTTATTTAAGAAATCTGTACCCTGAGGACATGAAAACATTCTCCTGTATTTTCTTCTAGCAGTTTTAAAAATTTTGCCTTTTAGGTTTAGGTTTTTAAAATTTATTTTTATATCTGGTATGAGGATAGATGCCATTTTAAAAATATATAGCTATCAAGTTAGCACCACTTACTGACTAGTCCATCCTTCCACCACTTCTAATGCTACCTCCACCATCAGTCAAGTTTCCACATGTGAAACTCATTTTGATATTGTCTTCCATGGTCTACTTCTATCTCTGTGCTATACTCTCTTAATTACTATCACGTTACAATAGGCCTTTATATCTGATAGAACAAGTAGGTGATTTTCTAAAGCATAATGAAAGTAAAGGCTCATGGCTGCATTCCAGGTACTGTGGAGACTGAGGCAGGAAGATTGTAAGTTCGAGGCCAACCTGGGCAATCTAGCAAAACCCTGTATCAAAGTAAAAAGGCCTGGGGATGTAGCTCAGTGGTAGAGTTCTTGCCTAGCATGCACAAGGTTCAATCCTAATGACCATGCAAAAAAATAAAAAAGGTGTAATATGATTAAAAATGCATAAAAATTGGAATGAAAAGGCTCTATTCAAGAATTGTTGCTTACCCATTGAGGAGCCTGATCAATAGTTCATTTTTATCTGGGTTTTAGACGACCACAGGCTTGATATAAGTCAACATTTTGTAATGAATTTATTTTAAAAATAAAAGTAAATCTAATGCAATCTGTGTCTCCATTAGTAAAGTATAGATTCCACTTGATAAGGAAAGAAACTAAGAACTTGTGCCAACCTGATTCAAAGCCAAGGTCTCAAAAGCAAAATTTGAACTTAGGCCACCAAATAATCATAAATATGCCTTAGGCTTTTTTTTTCTCCTTTTGCATGAGTAATTTTTTTCTGTTTAATTAAAAAAAAATTTAATCCCCAGGGTCTTTGGTGGCTTATGGATCTAAGTAGGAAAAAGTAAATGTGGATCAATGTTTTTCATATGATGGTTGAACAAAATCATATTGCAGTTATATTAATATCAGTGGTGTTAGTGAAGATCGATAGTTCAGAAGGTAGTGATTATAGTCTGTTTATAGCTAGCTGAGCTGTTGTGGTAGGAGGACAGTAATTGAGATGGAGCTTATGATAGACATTGAGGTCTCTCCTTTGCTGGAAATTCTCCTTCATTTCCCAGGTGATAGGCCAAAGAAATATGTCAAGTGAGTTTTCTCAGTTACTAAGATTATATTTTGTGATATCAGGAGGAATATTGGGTTTTCAGGGATATATATAAAAGAAAGAATATTTTTAATGTTTCTCATTTGTCTATTTTAATATACAAGGAACTCATTTTTGTGAATATTTTGAAATCTGTAGTTCGTTATAAAATAAAAACTGAATATTGTATTTCTTTTCCTTTATTCAAATATTTTTAAGTGAGCTTTGTCCTTCTAGCTAGTATTTATCCTGTTTTACATACCACTATCTCAGTATTTTTGTGTTCTCTGTGTGATTTATAACCATATAATATAATATATTCTCCTCTTTCTTCATTTACAAGGAGTTTGAACCCAGGGACACTCTACCACTGAGCTACATTCCCAGTCCTTTTTAGTTTTTGAGACAGGGTCTCACACCAAGCTGCTAAGACTGGCCTTGAATTTACAATCTTCCTGCCTCACCCTCCTGAGTATCTGGGATGTGTGTGTGGTGCTGGATGTCACACCAGAGCCTCTGACATGCTAGATAAGCACTCAAACTCCTTTATAGCAATGGCGTGGCTATTTTCCCCATCCCTCGGTGTCTTGGCCCTCTCACTTGACACTGTGCTTACAGCATGTGCACAGCCCATGTTGCTTGAGTTGCCTTCTCACTGTGTCCCTACCATTGGCAGCTGCTGACATGTCTTCCCTGGAATTTTGGCTTTCACTAGAATACCAAATATTCCATGCTACATCCCTGTTCTTCAGTTTCTATGTATGAAAGTTTGTTGTTGCTTTTGTTCTTTCTGATTTTGCTTTTATTGCTCCTTCCCTATAACTCAAGCATTACTCTTATGTGAGCAATGATAATTTACAAAAGACAGTACTTTGTAGCTTAAGACCCTAAAGAATAGAAGTTGGGGCTGGGGTTGTAGCTCAGTGGTAGAGCTCTTGCTTAGCACATGCGAGGCCCTGAGTTCGGTCCTCAGCACCACATAAAAGTAAATAAATAAAATAAAGGTATTGTATCCAACAAAACACACACACACACACAAAAAAAAAAGAAGTTGGAAAATAGAATTTCTCACCTAGCCATGTGCATCCCATCCTCTTCCCACCTTCCATTATCCCATTCCCCCTTTTGGATAATCTTTTTTTTTTTCTTTCAGTTTTTGGTGGACACTACATCTTTATTTTATTTTTATGTGGTGCTGAGGATCGAAACCAGCGCCCTGTGCATGCCAGGCGAGCACGTTACCGCTTGAGCCACATCCCCAGCCCTTGGATAATCTTATACAGTCCCACGTTTTCGACTGTATATTGCAGTCTTGTTTCTGAGCTCTAGATCTGTCTACATCATATTTCCATTTAAAAGTCTACAAGGCATTTGAAACTAATTTGTCTAAAATGTAATTCTTGATTTTTCTCCTTAAACCTGCTGCCTGCATCCCATCCCAGTTTTTCCCCATTCAGTAAATAGTATTATTCACTAGTTCAGACTCAAAATATTAAGCCATCTTTGACTCCTCTTTTCTCTCGTACCTCATATCCAGTCCATATCCTGCTTTCCACTTCCACATCTTCCTTAATCCAGTTCATTCAGTAATTCCACAATGGCCTTCTGATTTATCTTGCTTCTAATCTTATCTTGCTTCTATTCTTGTTCCTTTACAGTTTATTTTCAACATAGTAGCCAAAATGACCTTTTTAAAATATAAGTGAGATCATGTTGCCTCTTTGAACAGAACCCTGCATTGACTTAATCTTAGAATGAAATCCATATTTCTTACTATTGCCTGCAGAGCCATATCTTTTAACCCCTGCCTGCTCCTTGACCTAATCTCATAATGTGCTCATTTTCTACTGTACTGGCCACCTTATTTTTCTTCAAAGACAACAGATTTACTCCCTCAGGATTATTAACATTACTGTTTCTTCTGCTTGGAATATTCATACTCCAGAATATACTGTAAATTCCTGCTTAATATCATGTTGGTGGAGAGACCTTTACTGACTACTTATTTATTTTTATGTGGTGCTGAGAATCAAACCTAGTGCCTCACACATGCTAGGCAGGCGCTCTACCACTGAGCCACAACCCCAGCCCCTCATGCTTTAGTTCTTACTGCTACCTGGAATGCTAAGTTTTCTTTACTTCCTTGAATATTGACAACAAAGCACCCTCAACTCCCCCTAGAATGCAGTTCAAGGGTAGGAAATTTTCTGGCTCATCTACTGCTCTATCTCTTGTCCAGGACATAGCAGCACTCTGTATTTAAGTGGCTGTGTGACCTTGAGCAAATCAGTTCACCTCCCTAGACTTTGATTCTACATCTACAAGCCAAAGGGCTTATACCAAATCTCTAAGAAGAGATTCAGATTGCAGATGGTTCGTCAGCTCAAAGTCATAAAGTTATTTGACCCAGGTCACATTGCTAAAACCACTCTCTTTTCACATCCATAGTACTTCTTTTTAGTTCTGTGACCACCCCATGAGATCTTCCTCTGTACTTCTTTGTTAATAATTCTATTAGTTTCAATTTTTAAGTTCTGGCCATCTTCCTATTCTTTATATTATTTATGTAAGTCAACTCTACATTTACAAATATCTTCTTCAATCGATGCTTATTTGACTATTTATTAAATACACATAAATGGGATTGAAGCATGTTTATCAATTGTCTGCTTTCTTCCCCTTGCTGTACTTTATAAGGATTTTCTCCTTTTTGTGTGTGTGTGTGTGTGTGTGTGTGTGAGCGGAAGGATGTAGACAACCATGGTTAATGTACATATTAACTAGTATGATAGACTTTAAATCATGGAAAAGGAAAATAATGAAATTAGATATAACAACTGGTCTCCATTCTCCTAGAAAGTTTGTCCAGATTAAATAGACTAGGAGAAGCCTTGGAATATACTTGTTCCAATTCCTTGTCTATCAGCTTAGAAGCAACAGTCCTCTTACTTCAAGATCTTCTCAGGACCTTCTCTGTACTAATGTATAATCTCTTCTTGTGGGGAATCATAGTATCTGTATTAAATTTTACCTTGGACTCTTATTATGAATAACCTGCTAATATCTTTTGGGACAGTAGAGTGTCATGGAACATATTTTTGAGGTATTAAGCATAGTTCCAAGTACCTTGCCCATTTCAACCCTTTTTTTTTTCTTTCCACTTTTTTTTTTTTTTTTGGTGCAGTATAGTTATACACTACGATGGGATTTGTTGTTACATATCCACACATGCACACAATATAACCATATAATTTGGCCAGTATCACTCCTCAGCACTTTCCCCCTTCCTCCTCAACCCATTTTTTATACTACGTTGATTTTTTTCCTTCTTAATAATATGTGAAAATCTTTATTTAAGAAATACCAACCTGGGGCTGTAGCTCATTTGGTAGAGCACTTACATAGTGTACATGAGGCCCTGGGTTTGATCCCCAGTACCACCAAAAGAAGAAGTAGTAATAATATGTCATATCAGAGAATACATATTGGAGAATGCAAACAGGAGTGTGTGTTTGTGTTTGTGTGTGTGTGTATGTATGTGTGTATGTAAGTAATACAGACAAAAGTCCTAGGAATTGATTATTTCTAAACTCATCATTATGTTGTCTATCAAGTTGATCATTGATCTGTTTCAATAGCTTGCTTTAAATATTTATGATATTCTCTCTGTACTAAAGCTTAAATATTAATATAATTGTTGATACTTTCTTAGAGCAATTAATTTGTAGTATGTATATTGATATATATCATAAGCCAAACTTACATTGTATTTTGTATACCTTTGGCATTTGATTAATAGATTAAAAGTTTTCTTGATTAAATGTTTTGTCAATTTTGATTACATGTACATAATCCTTTTCACAGAGCCAGGCATGTTGGTATATACCTGTAATCCCAGTGATTTAGGCTGAGGCAGGAGGATCTCAAGTTTGGGGGTCAGCCTTAGCAATTTAGTGAGATCCTAAGCAACTTGGCAAGACCCTGTCTCAAAATAAAAAGTGCTGTAAATGTAGTTTAATGGTAAAGCATTCCTGAGTAAGTCAAAAAAAAAAAAAAAATGCAAGCCAGGCATGGTGGGAGCCAACTATTTTGGAGCTCAGGAAGGAGGATTGTGAGTTCAAGGTAAGACTAGGCAACATGGTGAGAACATATTTATTAATAAAAATATGAATAATCTTAATTTTTTAAAAAAAATCGTAAACATGTTCAAAGAGAAAAAGCCTCCCATATCGACATAACCATGATTTTCTTTTTTTTTGGTGGTGATGCTGGGGATTGAACCCAGGGCCTTGTGCATTCGAGGCAAGCACTCTACCAACTGAGCTATATCCCCAGCCCCATGATTTACATTTTACTATATATGTTTTTAAACATTTTGATCCCTTTGGTAGTTGTTCTTCAAAGACAGGCACCCCCAGACTCCAGCCATAAATCGTACCTCTTGCACTTATGTAGTCCCTTTCTTTGAGTTGGGCTGGTCCTGTGACTTGCTTTTGATTAGTAGAATGACACAGAAGTGATTTGCATGACCCTGAGGCTGTCATAAGAAGCCGGGAAGCTTTTACCAAGTTCTATAATACTCATTCTGAGAGAAGTTAGCCTCCAGTAAGAATTCAGACTACTGTGAGATCACAGAGATGTGGAAGCCCAAGCCATCCATGAATATGTGGAAAGGCTGCTTAAAGATAGGGAAGTAGAGAGCAAAAGATTGAGAGATCGCCTAGATCACCTTAGACAGCTCTCACCTTCTCCAACCATCCTAGCTGAGATGCCAGGTATCTGAGTGCAGAAACATTTTGTATGTATATCTGCTCCATCTTCCATTCAGATGATTCCAGCCCTAGGTATCATCTGACTGTAATTACATGTGAGAGCCCAAGTGAGAATCACCCAACTAAGCCCAGTCAAATCACAGAACTGTGAGAGAGAAGAGATTCTTATTTTTAGCCACTAAGTTTTGGAGTGGTTTCTCACACATCAGTGGAGAACAATGCATAGTGATGTGTAATAAAGCACACCAAGAGTCATATTTAATATATGCACAAATATGATAGATATTATATGTAATTGCATAAAACCATAATTATAGTGGGCACATTAGTCTTATACCTAGTTGTGTGCTGGAGCTAGTTCCTGCAGACTTTTATTTTTTTTTAGAGCATTATAGTTATACACGGTAGTTAGGTTTATCCTGACAAAAATCATACATGAATGAAATTCAATTTTGGCTTCCAGTCCCCCACCAAGCCTCACCCCATTCTCCTTCCTCTACTCTAATGGTCTTCCTTTTGCTCATCCATTTATTTTTAATTGGTTCTTCCTACTTAAAGGTGAAATTCTGTGATATATTTATATATGCACATAACATGATTTTTTAATTCTTCATTTCTCCCCTTTCCCATCCCTCTTGTCTCCCTTTTGATCTTTCTTCTACACTACTAATCTTTCCTATATCTTTATGATATCTTGTCCCCACTCCCTTTCCTTTCTTAACATTCAACCTTTGAATTTCTGAGTCTGACTTATTTCACTTAGCATGATGTTCTCCGTTTCCATCCATTTATCAGAAAACGCCATGATTTCATTCTTCTTTAAGGCTGAGAAAGACTACATTGTGTATTTTACCACAATTTCTTAATCTATTCATCTGTTCATGGGTATTTGGGTTGACTTCATAATTTAGCTATTGTGAATTGTGCTTATGTAAACATTGAAACATTAAAACTCTCTCTTCATGCTCTCTCTTCATTGGCTGTAATCTCTATAGCATGCTGATTTTATTTCTTTTGACTAAACACCAAGGAATGGGATAGTTGGGTGATATGCTGTTTCCATTCTTAGTTTTTTGAGGAATCTCCATACTGCTTTCCAAAGTGATTGTATTAGTCTGCAGTCTCACCAACAATGTACATGTACCTTTTCCTCACAACCTTACTAGCATTATTATTGTTTATGTTTTTGATAACAGCCATCTTGACTAAGTGAGATGAGATCTTAGTCTAGTTTTGATTTGCATTTCACTGATTGCTGGAGACATTGAACACTTTTCATATATTTGTTGGCCATTTGTGTTTCTTCTTTTGAGAAATTTATGTGTAGTTATATTTTCCCTTTATTGATTGGATTATTTGGTTTGTTGGGTTTTTTTGGGGGGGTAAGTTTTTTGAGTTCTTTATATATTCTGGCTATTAATCCTCTGTCAGAGGAGTAGTTGGCAGAGTTTCTCTCATCCTGTAGGCTCTCTCTTCATGCTCTTAATCATATCCTTTTCTGTGCAGAAGTTTCTAAATTTGATGGCACCCCACTTATTGATTCTTGGTTTTATTTCTTGTGCTTTGGGGGTTCTTGTTAAGGAAGTCAGTGTGTCACCACCAATATGATGGAGTGTTGACCCTATTTTCTTCTAGCAGTTGCAAGGTTTCTGGTCTTAATTCCTAAGTCTTTGATTCATTTGGATTTGACTTTAGTGCAGTGAGAGATAGGGAACTAGTTTCATTTTTCTACATATAGATATGCAGTTTTCCCAGCACCATTTGTTAAAAGGGCTATCTTTTCTCCAAAATATATTTTTAGCACCTTTGTCAAGTATCAGATGGCTGCAAGTATGTGGTTTTGCTTCTTTGTCTTCTGTTCTGTTCCGTTGGTCTTCATATCTGTTTGGGTGCCAATCATTCAGACTGTTAAGAGGCAACAGATTGAGTGTGGTGACACACACCTATAATTACACCAACTAGGGAAGCTGAGGCAGGAAGATTGCAAGTTTCAGGCCAGCCTGGCCAATTTATCAGGACCCTATCTCAAACTTAAAAACAAAAAGGTCTGGAGGCTTAGCTCAATGGTAGAATGCTTGCCCACCATGTGCAGGGTCCTGTGGTTGATTTCTAGCACCTCCCACCCACATACACACATATACACACACACAAAAAAACAATTACCATGTATTGTCTTTGACCATATTATGAGAATTATGGCAGTTCAGGAATGTGGGGGTTTATGTAGTCACACTTCTTTCTTTTCTTTTTTTATTTGTTCTACTTAGTTATATATGACATCAGAATGCATTTCAATTCATTGTACACAAATGGAGCACAACAGTTCAATTCTCTGGTTGTACACAATGTAGAGCCATCATACATGTACTTAGGGTCATGATGTCCATCTCATTTCACCATCTTTCTTTACTTTGATGTCTTCTACTGTTGTGTCATTGTTAAAAAGTATCCCCCACACCAAGAATATAAAAGCTTTTATCTGGAACTTGATGGTTCCTTCCCTCCCTCTCTCTATTTCTCTTGCAGGACTGGGGATGGAACCCAGGGCCAGGGCCTCACACATGGTAGGCATGTGCTCCACCACTGAGCTACACTTCCAACTTTATTTCTTTTGAGACAGAGTCTCACCAGTGCCCACACTGGCCTCAAATTTACAGTCCTCCTACTTTAGCCTTCTAAGTAGCTGGTATTACAGATGTGTGCCACCATTCCCACTATCTGAATTTTTTTAACATTTGAATTTTTAATCATTAGCAACTTATCTTGGTATGAAATATGATATAGCTTAAGCTCTATTTCTAGATGTCCATCTAGAATCAATTTATTTATGTTTTACACAATATCTTTATTGTTTATTAATTTTTATGTGGTGCTGAGGATCGAACCCAGTGCCTCACACATGCTAGCAGGCACTCTACCACTGAGCCACAACCCCAGCCCTAGAATCCATTTATTGAATGAATAGTTTTTTTCTGAGTGGTTTGAAATACCATTTATTTTAAATACAAATACTGTGCCCCAATATTAAACAGTTTTATTTATTATAGCTTAAATCTCTTTTTCAGGATTTTCCTGATTATTCATAAGAATAATAATTGTTTTTTCCATGTAAACTTTAGAATTGTCTAACTCCCAGATAACTTTATTGGTATTTTCATTGGAATTTTGAAAGTGTATTAAATTTTAATTACTAAGCTGGACACGGTAGTACATGTGTAATCCCAGAAGCTCAGAAGGCTGAGGCGAAGGCTTGCAAATTCAAAGCCGCCCTCAGCAACTTAGTGAGGCCCTAATGGGCAAATTAACTGTCTCAAAATTTTTAAAAAATTTAAATAAAGGGCTGGGGGTAAGTGCTGCTGGGTTCAATTCCTAGTACCCTGTCCCCCCCCACACACACACACATACTTTTTTAAAATTACTAAATCAGGGAAAATTCAACACTTTCATAATAGTGATTCTTTTTTAGCCAATTTCGAGCCATTTTAAGGGAAGTGTGTTTTAAAGAGTCTTCAAATTCCTCATTTTTCGTATTAAATTTATTCCTAGGCTTTTGTTGTTTTGTTTTTGTTCCTTTTCTCACTAGGTTGAACTCATTTGCTAGGTCTACTATGACAAGATATCACACAGACTTAGTGATTTCAACAACAGATATTTATTTTCTCACAGTGTCATAGTTTGTCCATTGTAGTCTAGGGCTATTAAAATAAGGTTAATTAAGAATGGTGACCTAGGCTGGAGTTGTGTTTCAGTGGTAGAGCGCTTACCTAGCATGCATGAGGCACTGGGCTCAATCCTCAGCACCACATAAAAATAAAGTTATTATGTCCACCTCAAACTAAAAAATATATAAAACAACAACAATAAAAAAAGAATGGTGACCTGGCATAGTGGCTCATACCTCTAATCCTAGCTCTTAACCTCTAATCCTAGCTCCCCTGAAGGCTGAGGCAGGAAGATCACAAGTTCAAGACCAGCCTGGGCAACTTAGCCAGGTCCTTCCTCAAAATAAAAAGTAAAATAAGGGTTTGGGATGTGGCTCAGAGTTACAGCACCCCTAAATTCAATCCCCTACACTACAAATAAAATAAAATAAAATGGAAAAAGAAGAAGAAGAAAAAGAGTGGTGGCAATAGATAGTAATATTTCTGATCTTAGTGAGAATATTTCTAGTGGCTTCTGGTGTTCCTATTAATCATGATTGTGATTTTTGAATTAAGATAGAGATATTTTGTCTCTTTAAGGATTTTCTCATACATTTGTATTTTTGTATAATTTTTTAAAAATCAAGAATGGATGGGCTGGGGTTATGGCTCAGTGGTAGAGCACTTGCCTAGCATGTGTGAGGCACTGGGTTCAAACCTAAGCACCACATACAAATAAATAAACAAAATAAAGGCATTGTGTCCATGTGCAACAAAAAAAATTAAAAAAAAAAATCAAGAATGGATAACTTTATCAACACCTTTTCAGTACCGGTGAAGATTATCATGTTTTCTCTTTGGTCTAATAATATATTGAATTTATAAGTAAATTTACTAACATTGAACTAGCCCTGTTTTCCTACATTGTTCTAAACTTTGTTATTGAATCTATTTGCACAAAAATTCATTAGTGAGATACACATTTTTTATTTTTTATGTGGTTGGTTAAGTCTCACTTTATGCATGCTTTAAAGAATATGAATGGTTTTCTTCTTTTTCTGTGTTTTAGGACAATTGGGGATTATATTTTCTTTAAGGTTCATTAGTTACTTTCCTGTGACATTGTCAAGTCTAGGGCTTTTTTGAAGGAAGTAACTTTCTTCTTTTTTTTAAGTGGTGCTGTGAATGTTGCAAGGGGTTTACCATAAGTAGCCCAGGAGGTGGCTCTTCAATGACTTTATTTCTTCTATAATTTATCTGTTTACCATCTCATCTAGTTTTGTTCAATTATATTTTCCTACCATTTGTTTTCATTAACTTTTGAGTTTGTTTATATAGAATTGAACAAGGTAATCCCATAAGGCCTTTATTTTTGCTGGATTTGTAGCTGTCTCCTCATCATGTGTATGTGTGTACATACTTTTTTTTTTCTACTCTTTATTGTTTTGATCAGACTAGAGAATGGTCTATTTACTTATTTTTAGGTAATACTATTGGATTTACTGATTAGTGCTTCTTTTTTTTTGTTTTATAATTACTTTCTTTATCTTTACTAATCCTTCATTTTCTTTTCCGTCATTTTGCTTTATTGATTGATAATGCAGTTAATTTTCCTAGTTAGTCACTTGTCTATTAATTCAATTTATGGTTTCTTGTTCCATAGAAATATCAAATTTTTAGTAGTCAAAGCTCTTTTCCTTTTATAGCTTTTTATTTTCATATTAAATTTTTTAAAACAGCCTTTTTAACCATCATCCCATTATAAATTTTCTATATTTTTTCATGCTTTTATTACTTATTTCTCTCTAGATTTTTTTTTTACTGTGTGAAATGGCATCCAGATTATTTTTTTCCGAGTGGATTGGATTGCCAGCCTTTCTGATATCATGTATTAAACAATTTATCTTTTCCCCATATTTGAAATGCCACTTTTTACTCTGTACTTTTCAAGTTCTGTGAAAAATCCTAGTGATCTTCTGGGATTGTATTAATTGTATATAATTAATTTGGGAGATAATTGAATTGACATTTTTAAAACATTGAGTTTTCATGTAGATGTGGTATATTTATTTTATTTATTTCTCCATATCAGTTTTTCTATGTGCCTTTTAGTTTTATTATTTTATTTTTATTTATTTTTTTGGGGGGGAGGGGGGTACTAGGGATTGAACTCGGGCACTCAACCACCGAGGCACACTCCCAGCCCTATTTTGTATTTTATTTAGAGACAGTGTCTCACTGAATTGCTTAGCACCTCGAAGCTGCTGAGGCTGACTTTGTTCCTCCTGCCTCAGCCTCCAGAGCCACTGGGATTACACCATGCCCAGCTTCTTTTACTTTCTTGTTAGGTTTATTCCTAGGGTTTTATGGTTTTTGTTGTTTCTTTTTTTAAATATTTATTTACTTTTTAGTTGTAGTTGGATACAATACCTTTGCTTATTTATTTTTATGTGGTGCTGAGGATGGAACCCAGGGTCTCACACATGCTATGCAAGTGCTCTACGGCTGAGCCACAGTCCCAGCCCCAAGTTTTTGTTGTTTCTATAAAGGAAATTTGTTTTCATTATTATGTTCTTCCCTGGTTTTTGATGGTATATAAGAAAACATCTAATTTTTTTTATATTAACCTTCTCCAACTTACTTACTGAATGCTTTGATTATTTCTATTAGTTTTTTAGTTGCTTTTCTTAGATTTTTCTGGCTAGTCTTTTTTCTCTTCATTCCCAATACTTCACTGCTTCCTTAGTTTTATTTCTGGCATGATATCATACCTTACTGAATGGCTACAGTTAGCTATTCTTTTTATTATTATTATTTAGTTGTAGTTGGACACAATACCTTTATTTATATGCGATGCTGAGGATTGAACCTAGGGCCTCGTATGTGCTAGGTGAGTGCTCTACCCTGAGCCATAACCCCAGCCCCATTTAGCTATTCTTTATAGCTCTGCACAATAAACTAGGCAGAACAATTAGAGATATTTGAATATTGACAAAGCAACCTTGTAATTTCAGTACTGCTATATTAATTGCATTCATAGTACAAAACTTAGTTGAAAGTAAATTCATTTGTTAGATAAGAGCAGGACTGGATGACTTCTGAGCGAGTACTTGATAGCATTGATTGAATTGAGAGAAAAGAGTTGAGTGACTAAGAGGGCCATGGGTGAGAAAAGGGTAGAAGAAAGACAGTAGGAATAGGAGGCCAAAAAGAAACCGTAATGTCTTATTGAGATGAAATCATGGTAAAATATAAGATGGTCATTGATAACTGATGCTACTCAGCAGTGTTAGAATAAGTGTACCAACACAAAGCCATTGTTTTTGTTACCAAGTAGTCTGTGATCTGCTTTAGTCTTTCATATACTTGTTAATTGTAGTTCTTAACTATTTTATGGCTTCTTTAATTTGTATTTTTTTCTATTAGTGTAGTGGGAGTACTTATCAAAACTTACTTCTATGAAAATCAGTAGTATTCTTTGAGTAGTAGAATTGACTGGATAATTTTATGTGAAACCTGAAAGAATTATACCTTAATTTCAGGTCATGATTGTGATTTAAGTTCTATGTTTTGAACCAATCCAACTATACTCTGTGCCAATAATAGATAAAAACATAATAAGAAAAATTTTTTAATGTAATCCAGAAGACAACATAAACTAATTTGTATAATAGAAATGCAAATTCACAACTAGAAATGAAAACATGGGCCTACCGGATTTGAGGTCTGGAAATGGCTGGAGGTAATTGGGAGTTCAATTTCAATGTGGTATTGGGAAGTTAAAATGTCACAGAAGACAGGAGTCCATAGCTAGGCTCAATAGTTAAAAGTAGGAATTTCAAGTTGGGCTGCCCTGCTCCTATAAGGAGGGTTGTATAGGAAATTCCCTGAGGTTGGGCTGGGTTGTGACTCAGTGGTAGAGTGCTTACCTAGCATGTGTGAGGCAATGGGTTCAATCCTCAGCACCACATAAAAATAATAAAATAAAGGCATTGTGTTCATCTACAATGAAAAATATTTTTAAAAAAAAAGTTCCCTGAGGCCATGGCTTATATAAAAAATACTTATCTAGAGTCATAGAAGGGCCTAAAAACTGAACAATACTTGAGCCATTCTGCAGTGGCTTACTGCCAGAACCTGTAGTAGTTCTGATATATGGAGCTTCCATTCACCTACAGGACACCTGGTTTTCAACTAGGGCCCCGCTGGGCAATGGTAAAGGCAAACAGAAAGATGTGAGACAGGACAAGATAAATGGAAAGGGATGAAAAAGACAGAACCCTCTATGGGTCTGCAAACTAGGCCAGACACATGCCTATAATCCCAGCTTCTTGGGAGGCTAAGACAGCAGGATAGCAAGTTCCAGGACAGCCTCAGCTGCAGCGAGGCCCTGAGCAACTTAGTGAGACCCTGTCACAAAAAATAAAATGGGCTGGGGATGTAGCTCAGTGGTTAAGCACCCCTGAGTTTAACCCCTGGTTTAAAAAAAAAAAAAATCTGCAAACTAAAATTCCAAAGCATTATTTTAAAAAAGAAAAAAGCTAAACCTAGAAGACATTCAACAAAGTCAACAATCAGAAAATTTATTCACTCTCAGATGAAATAGACTGATTTTATTAAAAACTTAAAAAATAATAAGTATGGGGGCTGGAGTTGTGGCTCAATGGTAGAACAATTGCCTCCAAAGTGTGAGGCACTGGGTTTGATCCTAGCACCACATAAAAACAAATAAAGGCATTGGGTCTATACACAACTAAAAACAATATGTTAAAAAATAATAAGTATGTTTAAGATTCGTCAAAAGATAAACCATTTTAAAAGAAGAAATTATGATGAATAAGACATGAAGTCAGAATAGACAGCTAAGTATAAGAACTGACTACTCATCTTAAGAATAAAATATGAACTTATGGAAATTGAATCATAGAATGAAAACTAAATTAGACATGGATGAAGAAGGAGTTACTGAAGTAGGAAATTGTTCTGAAAAGTTTACCCAGTATGCAGAATACAGAGAGACAGAAAATACTCAAAAATATGTAATTATGCAGCTAGGAAACATTAAAAATAGAATAAGACACCTGAGAGTATAGTTCCAGAAGAGGTTCTAAGAACAACTAAGAAACAGTAATCAAAGAGCTAATGACTAAGAGTTTTCTAGAACTGAAAACCTACGTCCTCAAATTAAGAGCACAATCTAAATACTGAACAGGAAAAGCAAAAGTCAACTATAAAGATAAACATTTAGTGCAACTATAAAACAAAAGATAAAAGAAAAACTTAAAGGCTACCAGAGAGGAAAAAAATAGATTTCCAGAAGGGTATGGATTAGACTCTTTTCAACAACAATAGGAGTTTACAGCCAAAGAATTTTAAAAATACTGAGATGATGACTTCACTTCATTAAACCACCATTCAAGTTTAAGGGGAAAAATATTAACAGCAAAATAAAGATATTTTCAGACAAAGACTTTAAATTATCTTTGATATGCCCTATTTGAAAGGGCATCTAAAAGGGCATCTTTTTAGGAAGAAGGAAGGGGAACCCAAAGGTAGGAGTAGGTATACTTTTTGGCAAAGTTAATTAGCAATGATAATCAAAATAATTATTTTTGTCAAAATCACTCTGAAATACCTGGAAAATAATAAAGAAATAAGTAATTGAAGAAACACTGTCATGTGAAAAAAAGAAAAGAAAATGGAGATGCTGAATAATTTTAACTTTATTTTCCCTAATAAAACCACTTATTAGGAGCTGGGGTTGTGGCTCAGTGGTAGAGTGCTTGCCTGGCATGTGTGAGGCACTGGGTTCGATTCTCAGCACTGCATATAAATAAATGAACAAAATAAAGGCCCATTTAAAAAAATAATCTCTTTAAAAAATAAAAATTTAAAAACACACATATTAATATATTGAATATATTGAATACCTCCTGTGTTTTAGGCACTGTTCCGGAGTTTGGGAGTAAAAGAGTTTTTAGAGGAGGTAAAGTACAGACTGCTTTTTAAAAGGCACTATTAACCCAAACAGATTTAAAGAAATACATGGTTAAATGGGGGCGGGGATCCTTGAAAACGTGTAAAAATAGGGAAGAAAAGAAAGCTGTGGCAGTATTAATGTTAGAAAAAACTGTAGTTTAAGGTGAAGAGCATTAATGAAGCAAAATGAGTAGCTGGAGCAATCTGTTGTGAAATTGAAAGTGAAAATTAACAGGATTAATTGACAAGTTCAAACTCTTGTGAAAGATTAAATAGAATTGACAAGTTCACAGTCTTGTAAGAGATTATAGAGTATCTATTAAAACTGGTAGGGACTGGGGGTGTAGCTCTTTGGTAGAGCCCTGGTCTAGCATGCACTGGGCTATGGATTTGATTCCCAGCACTGCAGAAAATAAAACTGATAGATAAACAGAAAATTCATCAATATAGAAGACTTGAACAAGACAACTAATAAATTTAATTTAATACAAATAGAAAAAATTTTAACCAACCACAGAGATTATGCAGTAATTTAGAGTACACAAGAAATATTTACAAAAATTTTGTCCTAAATGACAGAAATTCTCCAAAATTTAAGGTAACCAGAATCATACACAACATAATCTCGAACCACAGTAATTAAACAGAACAAACAACAAAATGAAACAGTATAAAAAAAAAAACAACTTATTTGACTAGAAACTAGAACATGTACTTCTAACAACTTAATATGTTGAAGAGGAAGTTTGAAAACAGCCTGTGTAGTACACATGAAGTAGGGAGAATGAAGGGTATATTAAAGATACGAACAGAATTAATAAATAAGGGGGGTTGATACTTTATTAATTGCAAGATAGACCAAGAAAAAGTCTGTATTATTTGAATCCATTTCTGTTCAAGGTTTATTTTCTAAGTTAGCAAAGTCTGTCTCTCTCTCTGCATTTTTGTGGTACTGGGGATTGAACTCAGAAGCATTCTACCACTGAGCTACAATCCCCACCCTTTTTTATTTTGAGACAGGATCTCAATAAGTTGCTGAGGCTGGCCTCAAACTTAGAATCCTCCTACCTCAGCCTCTGAGTAGCTATAGCTAGTATTACAGGCATGTTCCAGCATTCCAGGCAGCAAACTTAGATATTTAATATCAACCAATAAGAAAAACATAGGTCTCATAGTGGCAATGCTATGGAATGGTTTATGGGTATTGAAATGTGAAGTTCTAGGGGGAAAAACCCCAAAGGTATAGAGATTAATACATATAAGTTCATTGCCAAATTTTTAAGAATATATTTTCCATAAAACAAAAAAATTACCTATAGAAACTTAAAATATCAAATTTGTAGAATTGTTTTACTGTTGCTTATTTTGTTTAAAATGTTTCTGGCCTTTAAAGAAAAGTTTGTTCTGCATATTTGAGGTGTTTTCTCTGCCTTGTTGTAGGTCACTCAGACGAGCCGTCCAGACCTGATTCTCTTCCTGATGAAATACCTGATGGCTCTCATAGTTGGTATTCCCTCTGTTTTTTGGGTTGGAAGCAAAAAGACATGTTTTGAATGGGCCAGTTTTTTTCATGGTCGTAGGAAAAAAGAGTAAGTTAATAAATTCTCATAGTGTTCATAAACCTTACATTTATGTAAGTTTTTTGTTTGGCTTATCTTAAAGTAGATATTTATTTATTTATTTATTTATTTATTTATTTATTTTTATGTGATGCTGAGGCTCGAACCCAATGCCTCACCCATGCTAGGTAAATGCTACTGAGCCACAGCCCCATCCCTTTTAAAGCAGTTTATATTTGGAGAAGTATTCAAATAAGATTGTAACTTTGTCAGCAACCACCAGTTATGATTGGCACAGTAGCAGGTCTTAATTAAAAACTTTTTTAAAAAATTATTTTTAGTTGTCAATGGATATTTATTTATTTATTTGCAGTGCTGAGAATCAAACCAGTGCCTCACACATGATAGGCAAGCGCTGTACCATTATTTTCTATACATTTTTTATTTGATCCTCTTGATATTTCTGAGAGGATTTGTATGTATTTGCATCTCTGTTTTACAGATGAGAAAACTAAGACATAGAAAGGTTAAATGCCTGGCCAAAGTCACACAGGTACTTAATATTAAGAGATAAATTGAGAGGCTGGGATATAGCTCAGTGGTAGAACACTTACCTAGCATATTTCCAGAACTGGGTTCAATTCCCAATAATGCAAACCCCTCTCCCTGCCCCCAAAAAGATGAATTGAACTTCCATTTGGGCTAAGGCTATAGCTCAGTGGCAGAGCACTTGCCTAGCATATGTGAAGCATTGAATTCTATCCTTATCACCACATAAAAAATAAAATAAAATAAAGGAATGCTGTCCATCTACAACTACAAAAAAAAAATTGAACTTCCATTTGCAATTGTCCATTGTTCCTCCAAGTATACAGAAGATGATATAGAGAGATGGACTGATATTTCATTCTAATTTAGTACGTTTGTTTAATTAATTGATTTATTTTAATTAGGTATATATGACAGCAGAATACAGTTTGATTCATTGTACACAATTGCAGCACAACTTTACGTTTTTATCATTGTACATGATTTGGTGTCACAGCATGTGCAGTCATACGTGTACCTAGGGTAATGATGTCCATCATATTAAAGTTTATAACCTCAGTTTTTTGTTTTGTCTAATTGCAATCTGAAACTATTGAAACACAGTTAATTTTGAGTAGTGGCAGTGGATAGTCTTATTTTCCTAATTTTAAAGAGATTATTTCTATATTATTTCTATTTCTAATGGTGTTTCCATTAAACGTTTGGCTTTGAATCAAGAATAATATTATTAAGAGGATCAATGGAGAATGTATATAAAGTATTCAACAAATATTTGTCTCCTGTCTGTTCTTCTACCCTAGCTAAAAACAATCATTTTTTTATTTGAGAACTTAGAAAATATATTTCTCAATATATGATCCTGTCTTTGCATGTTGAGTTTTATTTTTTTTAAATATTTTTTAGTTGTAGATGGACACAATATCTTTATTTTTATTTATTTAATGTGTTATGAGGATCGAACCCAGGGCTTCACATGTTCAAGGCAAGCACTCTACCACTAAGCTACAACCCTAGCCCATATTTTTTTAATGAAATTGTTTATCTAATTTTAACTTTAACTTATTCTCATAGGGAGTCACTTCTTTCATAAACCAAGTCACCAGTCTTTAGAACTATTTAATTAGCTTTTTGTTAACTGAATTATTGCTTTGTTCCTCATCATAAACATCTACTTTTAACTCTTTTCATACCACTTGAAAACTTATGCTCCTGACAATAATTCATCCCCTTAAATTTATTCCCTTAAACTTTTAATTTGGTACGAATTTTATGTTTGTTTAAATCAATGTCTCATTTTGTTCTATTTATGGCTACCTATGTTTATTACAGCGCCAGAAAACTGCTTCTACCACAAAATCAACTTTTAGCCTTAAATCATCTTGTATCCATTATTATAATGAGGCCTCTCCCAACTTCCATAATCATGCAAGAAAACAGATTTTCTATTTTATAATTATTCCTTTGTAATATTTTAGTGTCTTTACAATCATAAATTTCTTTAGCTAAAAGAGACCTTTTAGCAATGATGAAATTGTACACCTTTATTTTATAAATGAGTAAAATGAAGGAAAGAACAATATTGATAGAGTTGGAACTAAAATCCTGATTTCTTTTCTCTAATATAGGTCTCTTTTCATCATACCACTTCAGGGAATAGATTGACATGAATTTTTGTTTTATATTCCCTTTGTCAACAAGGTTACCTTAAAACAAGCCTTAAGACCTAATTTGGAGAGCATTTAATTTCAAGAATAACATCAGTATGTCATAATGGGATTGTCTCTTGGTTCACAGGGATGCCAGTCTGAATCTTAATTTTACTATTATATTGTCTAGGATAGTGAATGAGAGCCGGCAGGTGCTCCAGGAACCTGACTTTGCTCAGTCACTCCTGAGGGACCCAAACACGCCCATCATAAGAAAATCAAGGGGCACTTCCACTCAAGGAACATCCACACATGCTTCCTCAACCCAGCTGGCTATGGTAGATGATCAAAGAAGCAAAGCAGGAAGTGTCCACAGCAAAGTAAGCAGCTACCATGGCAGCCTCCACAGATCGCGCGATGGCAGGTAGGTGTGATTGTAGCTTAGTTTGTTCCCTGTGTTGATTTATGGTCCTGTAGCTGAAGAACGAAGAGAAGCCATTTCTGAAACAGAAGTTGAACATTATTAAAACCTTTTGACATTTACTAGGTAGAGTTGTTCCAGGTTATGGTCAGACATTAAGCCAACCAGAGGACTTAGAATTTAATTTAGCAGGGCTGGGGATGTGACTCAAGCGGTATAGTGCTCACCTGGCATGCATGCGGCCGGGTTCAATCCTCAGCACCACATACAAACAAAGATGTTGTGTCCGCCAAAAACTAAAAAATAGATTTTAAAATTCTCTCTCTCTCTCTCTTTAAAAAAAAAATTAATTTAGCCTTAAAACAGTTAAGCAATATGGAGTCATCATAGAACATTGAGTAGGGAGAAGGTGAAAGTGGTAGGTTAGTTAGATTAATTAAGCTAACGATTATGGAATACACTAGTACAGTGCTATGCTAGGCTCCAGAAATGCAAAGATGACTTAAGCATTATCATAGTTCTTAATAAGTTTCTACCTACTCTATTTACAAAGATAGTGTAGTTAGTGGTGTGGTTAATAACTTGGGTCTGGACTGATGAGCCTCAGTTTTCTCATCTATAAAATAGAAATAGCATTAATATCTGTCCCTTAAGTAATGTTGTAAAAATTAAATGAGATAACATACCTGATTATTTAGAATAGTGCCTATATCAATAAGGGTCTGTTTTCAGTCTCTATTATTACAAATGAACAATTAAAAGTAAAATATAAGTATAGTAGTAGAGTCCAGGGGTTGGCAAAAATATTTTGGGCTTTATGAGTCACACATTGTCTATTCAAGTCTGCAATTGTAGCATGAAAACAGCCATAGACAACATGTAGTGAGAAACATGGGGGTGACCGTATTCCAATAAAATTTTATCTACAAAATCCAGAGGGGAGTCAGATTCAGCCATTAGGCCAAAGTTTGTCAGCCTCTGTTTACCAGGTACAATAAAATATAGAGAAGGGAGATAATTCTGGTGGGTGGGAGCATTTCAAAAAATGCTTCACACAGAGAATGTTTTAAGAGAGTCTGTCTGGGATGGGGGTTCTCTGTGTTTCTCATTTGCTAGCAAAGCAATAAAACTTTTTCCCTTTTCTTAAAAAGGAAAAAAAAAGAAGTTTGGCTGTGGGCTTCTTGTTAAATTGAGACACTAGAATTAAAAAGCAGTTAGGAACTTTGCAATAATTCATTGGAGAGATGATAAAGGCTTACAGGAGACTAGTGGCAGTAGGAAGAAGAAAAAAAACTGACCTCAAATATATGTAGAAAGAAGAAATGATAAGCTTTGATGATAGGTTAATATTAGCAGCTGGAAACAAAAAAAAAAGTGCCAAAGATTTTCTTTCTTTTTTTAAGATTTCTTGTTTGGGCAAATGAAAGAGTGAAAATTCTGATATGTAAATCAGGAACATTCTGTGTTTACTTCACAACATCTCCATCTCGAACTATTTTGTATCCTGTTGATCTCAGACCAGCCTTTTCTTAGTTTTCTCCCTGTCCTCCCACTGTAAAATGTGACCCCTATACTCTCCTTTATTTTTTAGTTGTGGATGGACATAATACCTTTATTTTATTTATTTTTATGTGTTGCTGAGGATCAAACCCAGTACCTCACTCATGCTAGATGAGCATTCTACCACTGAGCCACAACCCCAGCCCTATAGTCTCCTTTTTGACCGTCTGGTTTTCCTTTCAACCTGCTTTCTTTTGCCTTCTAATTTGATCAGCTACCCTATGCTTTAAAAAGCAACAATCTTTCTTCACCTCTGATATATCTTCTATCTGTGTATGTGTACACGCACATAATTTAGGCATTGAACCTAAGGCCTTGCACATGATAGGAAAGTGCTCTACCATTGAACTACATCCATTTTTATTTCAAGTCAAGGGTCTTGGTAAGATGAATGTTCTTAATATTTCCTATCTATTCTGTCCTTCATCCCTTGTAATACTAGTCTTTTTCTCCTCCTTACTTAGCTGCACTATACCCTTTAACATCACCAGTGACTTCTTAACCACGTTCAACGATTCCCTTTTGCTTTCTGGCTTCTTTCCCTCTACTTAGCACTCCTACATAAGAAGCATTCTTCCAAGTGCTAAGAATGCAAAGATGGAACAGAAACTAAATTATCAATTTCAGTACATTTTAATAGGTATAATAAAAGTATATACATGGTGCTTTGGGATCCCAGAGAAGAAAACCATTTGCCTCATCATGGAAGGTCTGAGACAACTTCCCAAGATGAGGCACTTCTACTTCAAATAGGATTTGGAGAAGACAATTGGGAATGAAAGATGAGGAAAGGGCTGGGGATGTGGCTCAAGCGGTAGTGCGCTCGCCTGGCATGCGTGCGACCTGGGTTCGATCCTCAGCACCACATACCAACAAAGATGTTGTGTCCCCCAAGAACTAAAAAATAAATGTTAAAAATTCTCTCTCTCTCTCTCTCTCCTCTCTCACTCTCTCTTTAAAAAAAAAAAAAAAAAAGAAAGAAAGATGAGGAAAAAGCATGTTCAGAGGCAAGGAGGACAGACAGGTTGTTAGGTGCCCGGGCACATTATGCAAGTTTGATATTTATTTTCTATATAACTGGTTTCTAATTATTCATGGAAAGGGTGTTCATATTTGAGAATTTTTTGAGAATAGTCATAGATATCACTTATTTAGACATAATTATACAACAGAGTGATTTTTTCCTACAAAAAATGCTTTCTTTGAGTTTTATTTCTAACTCAAAAGATTTAGATTTTATTTTAAAAAACACCAAATTCATATTTAAATGATGATTTATTTTTAAATTACATTCTACCTTTACTAGAACACTGCAGTTTGCTTTTTTCATTAGCCATATTTATTTTAAATAAATAGCCATTGAAAGGTAAAAGATCTCCAAATCAGTTGGCAAATCATATTTGGAAACTTGGGAAAATCTTGCTTAGTTTTAGGACAATAACCATTATCCAAAATAACAATTTTTAAAGTAGAATAACAAGAATATTGTGGAACTGAAACCATGCTGAGGAGTTAAGATGTTTCCCTAACAGCAGTGATAAACTATTATGGGACTGTGAGTGCTGGGGGTGATAAAAATCAGACTTGAATTTTAGAGAAACTACTTGGCAACGGCATAATAAAGAAGGGGATTGCAAATTAGACTGGTTATGGGGCTGGGATTTAATTTTTAATAATTTTTTTAGTTTTTGGCGGACACAACATCTTTGTTTGTATGTGGTGCTGAGGATCGAACCCGGGCCACACGCATGCCAGGTGAGCGTGCTACCGCTTGAGCCACATTCCCAGCCCATGGGGCTGGGATTGTGACTTACAGGTAGAGCACTCGACCAGCATGGGCAGGACCAGGGTTCAATCCTCAGCACCACATAAAAATAAAGGCATTGTGTTGTGTCTATCTACACCTAAAAAATAAATATTTAACAAAAAAACAAAAAGATTGGTTAGGAAGTTTCTACAGTAATTCAAAGGTCCTAATTTAAGATACTGATAAGAATCAAAGTTTTAGAATATATTTTATCAGTTACCACCTTCATCATTGACTTGAATATTACTGATCTCTTCCTTTTCAATGAACAATGAACAATTATTTATGGTACAATTCCTTTATATGTGGCATTCTATGTATAAAGATATATAGAAGAAAGGTAAGGTGTAATTTCTCCATTCTAGGAGCCATGTAACCTTATAGAAAAGGACATATACAAATGAACCTATCACATAAAAGCTCAGGCCAGAATATAATTTAAACAGTATTAGGTATGATTGATGTTTGTAGAACTTCAGGAAAGAGAAAGATTAGATTGGTCCATGAAAATATAGAAGACATAAATAGGGTAAATAAATTATAAAAGATAATTCATATTGAGCTATAGAGGAAATAAATAGGGTGAATAAATGGTAAAAGATAAATTCATAGTGAGCAGAGAATTTCTAAGGGCAGTTAAAGATAGGAGATTTCAACCAGTGTAATCTGAGTGGAACTGGAGTTTAAATAAGAAAGTTTTTAATCATCAGTATAAGGTAGTGGTAATTAAAATTGTGAGATGGAATGCCTTGAATCACAAGGGGAAAAAGTACAAGACCCTAGTAAATACTTAGAGTAGTAATAATAAAGGGAGAAGAAGAGTGGGCATGTGATTCAGAGAAAGTACTCACAAACCTACAAGGGAATCTGTGAATGTGTTTGTCACAAAAACCAGAGGATCCAACATGATTTCCTACCTCTCTGTGTAATCAAAAATCATACACTTGCTTCAGGGCTGTGTAATTCCAATTTCCATGGCAGTTAATTTACTGCTTTTTATAATTCTTTAGGTTATGATCTATTTTCAGTACAGTTTCTTTCCTCAGCTAAGTTTGCAACTTCTAGAGAATGAGACAAGGTGACATATGTTTCTGTATTCCTTCTTAGTATATAGCACTGTGCTAGGGATATATATAGTAGGAGATGAGCAAATCTATCAGAGAAATAATGACTTTAGAGAAATATATCCCTTTCCCAGAAATTCAGGGCCAGAGCTACAATGGCACCTATAGAAAGCATCCTATATTGAGGCTCATGCTATAGGACCCTCTGCCAGATTGAGAGATCACAAACTATGTTGAACCTGAAAATCCAAACAAGGATTTTTATAATTCCAAAAGTCATCTGATTGAGATTTCTTTCTACTTCCTTGAAACTTAACTTTGCATGCTAATGCTGTCTCTTGGTCATCCTCTCACTGTCTCGTGGTTTCTTGGCTGTGGGACACAAACATCTAACACCCAGTGCAGACAACTTAATGAAATATTATTGATCTCTGTGCTGTGCACACCTACATATATATGTTAACTTCAAAGAATAAGTAATTGGTAGTTAGATGAGAGGATGTGTAGAAAAGGAAGTGGATGAGTAGGTGGGTGGAAGTTTGGAAATGAGTGATTAGGTTGGTAAGTAGGTAATCTGACAAGGAAAGCTGGGGAGTGAATAATGAAGTACTAGTAAATCTTCAGTTAATTCAATTATTATGATCAATGGGAGCAAATAATATAGAGAATCAAAAAGAATAAATCATTTTCTAGTGTTTTTTTTTTCATTTTAACTTTGGAATGTACTATATTATCTTCTTTTTTTTTTTTAAAGAGAGTGAGAAGAGAGAGAGAGAGAGAGAGAATTTTTTAATATTTAGTTAGTTAGTTAGTTAGTTCTCGGCAGACACAACATCCCTGTTGGCATGTGGTGCTGAGGATCAAACCCGGGCTGCACGCATGCCAGGCTAGTGCGCTACCGCTTGAGCCACATCCCCAGCCCCTATATTATCTTCTTAACAGTGGCAGTAAAATAACCATCCTAATTGTTTTGCCTAACCTTATATTAAAATTATTGCATATTCATATTATGTATTAGAATATATAGTCATTGATTTGAATGACCTTGAAAAAATAAATTTGGCAATTCTACACATAACTGAGATTAAACACTATAATATTTTTTATATAATTGATTCCTAATTATCCATGGAAAGGGTGTTCATATTTGAGAACTTTTTGTGGATAGTCACAGACATTACTTATTTAGATATAATTATACAACAGAGTAATTTTTCTACAAAACTGCTTTCTTTGAGTTTTATTTCTAACTCAAAGGTTTGATTTTATTTTTAAAAAATACCAAATTCATTTTAAATGATGATTTATTTTTTAATTACATTCTACCTTTACTAGAACTCTGCATAGTTTGCTTTTTCATTAGCAATATTTATTTGGAATAAATAGCCATTGAGAGGTAAAAGCTCTCCAAATCAGTTGGCAAATCATATTTGGAAACTTTGAAAAATCTTGCTTAGTTTCAGGACAATAATCATTATTCAAAATAATAGTTATTAAAGTAGGATAACAAGAATATTGTGAAATATTTTTATCTGCAAACATTGTAAATTTTTAAAAATATCTTTTATTTATTTTTTTTATCGAACCCAGTACCTCACATGTGCTAGGCAAGCGCTCTACAGCTGAGCTATGACTCCAACCCCTGTAAATTATTTTGCCAAAATATGTAGTACAAATTTAAATCTGTTTGGATCCTAAATGTGAAATATCTGTAATAAATGAAAACTACATATTATTTTAGCCATTAACATGAGAAATTTTTTGA